>NC_092398.1:21451919-21650048 GCF_030028105.1 Mobula birostris | reverse complement strand
GAGCAACAGAGGATAACTAAAAAGGCAACACAGGGAGAAAAGATTAGATACGAAGGCAAGCTAGCCAAGAATATAAAGGAGGATAGGAAAAGCTTCTTTAGGTATGTGAAGAGGAAAAAATTAGTTAAGACCAAAGTTGGGCCCTTGAAGACAGAAACGGGTGAATTTATTATGGGGAACAAGGAAATGGCAGACGAGTTGAACAGGTACTTTGGATCTGTCTTCACTAGGGAAGACACAAACAATCTCCCAGAAGTAATAGTGGTCGGAGGACCGAGGGTAATGGAGGAACTGAAGGAGATTCACATTAGGCAGAAAATGGTGTTGGATGGACTGATGGGACTGAAGGCTGATAAATCCCCAGGGCCTGATGGTCTGCACACCAGGGTACGTAAGGAGGTGGCTCTAGAAATCGTGGACGCATTGGTAATTATTTTCCAATGTTCTATAGATTCAGGATCAGTTCCTGAGGACTGGCGGGTAGCTAATGTTATCCCACTTTTTAAGAAACGAGGGAGAGAGAAAACGGAAAAATAGACCAGTTAGTCTGACATCAGTGGTGCGGAAGATACTGGAATTAATTATAAAAGACGGCATATTTGGATAGCAGTGGCAGGATAGGTCCGAGTCAGCATGGATTTACTAAAGGGAAATCATGCTTGACTAATCTTCTGGAATTTTTTGAGGATGTAACTATGAAAATGGACAAGGGACAGCCAGTGGATGTAGTGTACCTGGACTTTCAGAAAGCCTTTGATAAGGTCCCACATAGGAGATTAGTGGGCAAAATTAAAGCACATGGTATTGGGGGTAGGGTACTGACATGGATTGTAAATTGGTTGGCAGACAGGAAACAAAGAGTAGGGATTAACGGGTCCCTTTCAGAATGGCAGCCAGTGACTAGTGGGGTACCGCAAGGCTCGGTGCTGGGACCGCAGCTATTTACAATATACATTAATGATTCAGATGAAGGGATTAAAAGTAACATTAGCAAATTTGCAGATGACACAAAGCTGGGTGGCAGTGTGCAATGTGCAGAGGATGTTGAGATAATGCAGGATGACTTGGACAGGTTAGGTGAGTGGGTGGATGCATGGCAGATGCAGCTTAATGTGGATAAATGTGAGGTTATCCACTTTGGTGGCAAGAACAGAAAGGCAGATTACTATTTGAATGGTGTCAAGTTAGGAAAAGGGGAAGTACAACGAGATCTAGGTATCCTTATTCATCAGTCACTGAAAGCAAGCATGCAGGTACAGCAGGCAGTGAAAAAAGCTAATGGCATGTTGGCCTTCATAACAAGGGGAGTTGAGTATAAGAGCAAAGAGGTCCTTCTGCAGTTGTACAGGGCCCTGGTGAGACCACACCTGGAGTATTGTGTACAGTTTTGGTCTCCAAATTTGAGAAAGGACATTCGAGCTATTGAGGGAGTGCAGCATAGGTTCACGAGGTTAATTCCCGGGATGGCAGGACTGTCATGTGTTGAAAGATTGGAGCGACTAGGCTTGTATACACTGGAATTTAGAAGGATGAGAGGGGATCTGACTGAAACACGCTAGAGGCAGGAAACATGTTCCCGATGTTGGGGGAGTCCAGAACCAGAGGCCACAGTTTAAGAATAAGGGGTAGACCATTTAGAACGGAGTTGAGGAAAAACTTTTTCACCCAGAGAGTTGTGGATCTGTGGAATGCTCTGCTTCAGAAGGCAATGGAGGCCAATTCTCTGGATTCTTTCAAGAAAGAGTTAGATAGAGCTCTTAAAGATAGCAGAGTGAAGGGACATGGGGAGAAGGCAGGGACAGGGTACTGATTGTGGATCATCAGCCATGATCACAGTGAATGGCGGTGCTGGCTCAAAGGGCCGAATGGCCTACTCCTGCACCTATTGTCTATTAATCCTACCCTAATCACGGGACAATTTACAATGACCAATTAACCTACCAACCGGTATGATAGGACTGTGGGAGGAAACCGGAGAACCTGGAGGAAAGCCACGCGGTCACGAGGAGAACGTACAAACTCCTCACAGGCAGTGGGCAGGAACTGAACCCGGGTCGCTGGCACTGTAACGCGTCGTGCCAATCACTGCACTACTGTGTCGTCCCAACACCAGACTGAAACATGGTTATAACCCCTCTTCCCAGTACATCAACACACAAGGACCCCTCTTCAGGGCTTTCCTTACTCTTGCCTGAATCCATCTCAGATCATCCTATTTCCCTCCTGGGAATGTCACATGTCAACCTGACTCTATGTTTGGGGTGACTGTCTTCCTATGATCTAATGTTCCCTGTGAAGAGGGGTGCCCTAAAGTTACTGAGTACCGGGGAGAAGTCCCAAACGAATTACAGAACCGTGAGGTAATGTTGCAGCTCTATAATACTTGGGTCAGACCACACTTGGGGGTATTGTGTTCAGTTCTGGTCGCCTCATTATAGGAATGACATGGAAGCTTTAGAGAGGGTGCAGAGATTTACAAGGTTGCTGCCTGGATTAGACAGCATGTCTTATGAGGATAGGTTGAGCGAGCTGGGGATTTTCTCTTTGGAATGGAGGAAGATGAGAGGAGATGATGATAAAAGCCATGGATAAAGTGGACAGCCAGCACCATTTTGGGGCGGAAATGGCTAATACCACAGGACATTTGTTAAAGATGACTGGAGGAAAGCATAGGGGGGATGCCAGAGGCAGGTTTCTTTGCACAGAGAGTGGTGGGTACATGGAATGCACTACCAGGGGTAGTAGTAGAGGCAGATACATTAGGGATGTTTAAGAGGCTCCTAGGCAGGTACATAAGATGATCGAAAAATGGAGGGCTGTGTGGCAGTGAAAGCTTAGATTGATCTTTGAGTGGATTAAAAAGTCAGCACAACATTGTGAGCAGAACAGGCTGTACTGCTTGACGTTATAAGACATAGGAGCAGAATTCGGCCATTCAGCCCATCGAGCCTGCTCCAGCATTCCATCATGGCTGATCCCAGATCCCACTCAACCCCATACACCTGCCTTCTCGCCATATCCTTGGATGCCCTGACCGATCAGGAAACTAAATATACCCACAGACTTGGCCTCCACCACAGTCTGTGGCAGAGCATTCCACAGATTCACTACACTCTGGCTAAAAAATTCCTCCTTACCTCTGTGCTAAAAGGTCGCCCCTCAAATTCCGAGGCTGTGCCACCAGAGGAAACATCCTCTCCACATCCACCCTATCTAGTCCTTTCAACATTCAATGAGATCCCCACACACTGTCCAAATTCCAGTGAATACAGGCCCAAAACTGCCAAATGCTCGTTATATATTAACCCCATTCAATCCCAGAATCATCCTCATGAATCTCGTCTGGACTCTCTCCAATGACAACACATCCTTTCTGAGATATGGGGCCCAAAAGTGCTGACATTACTGTAAATGCAGCCTGACCAGTGTCCTATAAAGGCTCAGCATTATCTCCTTACTTTTATATTCTATTGCCCTTGAAATAAATGTTAACACTGCATTTGCCTTCTTTACCACAGACTCAACCTGTAAATTAACCCTCTGGGCATCTTGCACAAGGTCTCCTAAGTTCCTCTGCACCTCTGATGTTTGAACCTTCTCCCCATTTGGATAATAGTCTTCACTATTGTTGCTTTTACCAAAATGCATTATCATACATTTCCCAACGCTGTATTCCATCTGCCACTTTTTTGCCCATTCTTCCAATTTGTCCAAGTCCTGTTGCAATCGCATTGCTTCCTCAGCACTACCTACCCCTCCACCTATTTTCGTATCATCTGCAAACTTTGCCACAAAGCCATCAATTCTATTATCTCTAAATCACTGACAAAACAATGTGAAAAGTAGCAGTCCCAATACTGCCCCTGAGGAACACCACTAGTCACTGGCAGCCAACCAGAAAAGGCCCCTTTTATCCCCACTCGCTGCCTCCTGCCTATCAGCCATTCCTCTATCCGTGCCAGTAACTTTCCCGTACCCCATAGGATTTTATCTTGTTAAGCAGCCTGATGTGTGGCACCTTAACAAACGCCTTCTGAAAATCCAAGTACATGACATCCACTGCCTCTCCTTTGTCCACCCTGCTTGTTACTTCCTCGAAGAACTCCAACAGGTTTGTCAGGCAAGATTTCCCTTTACACGCTGACTTTGACTTATAGTCTCCAAGTACCTCGAAACCTCATCCTTAACAATAGACTCTGAGGTGAAGCTAGCCTCAGCTATGACAGGACTGAGATAAGCTGGGGAGGGGGGCTGAGGAAGGGCAGACGCAGTTTAACTCTGACAGCCATGAAGTCCTGTATTTTGGGAAGGTAAGCCAGGGCAGGACTTACACAGTGAATGACGGAGCCCTGGGGAGTGTTGTAGAAGGGTTCAGGTACAGGGTTCCCTGAAAGTGGCGTCACTGGTAGACAGGACAGTGAGAAGACATTTGGCACACTGCCCTTCATCGGTCAGGGTACTGAATACAGGGGTTGGGACGTCCCGTGACAGCTGTGCAAGACATCGGTGAGGCAGAATCTGGGAGAGAATCCACCTCCTCCTACTTTGCTTACGCCGGGGTCAGCCCTCTTTGCTGGCAGCCCCCTTGTTGTAGACTGAACTGGTCAAGGAGGCAAAGAGAGAGAGGGAGAGGGATTCACACCACCATCCTCCACGCTGGCTGCCCCCCTACAGTACAGAGAACCACCCCTCCTCACCCACCCCACCCGCAGCATTGAAATTCCCTCGTCATCACCCCTCCCACAACATGACGCTCTCTCCTCACCATCCCTCCCTTGGCATGGTGCTCTCAACATCCCTCCTGCAGCGCTGCGCTCCCTCATCACTGACCCCCACAACGCTTCACTCCCTCCTCACTGAACCCCCACATCGCTTCACTCCCTCCTCACTGAACCCCCACATCGCTTCACTCCCTCCTCATTGAACCGCCACATTGCTACAACTCTCTCCTCACTGAACCTCCACAGCACTTCACTCCCTCCTCACTGAACCTCCACAGCACTTCACTCCCTCCTCACTGAACCCCCACAGCACTTCACTCCCTCCTCACTGAACCCCCACAGCGCTTCACTCTCTCCTCACTGAACCTCCACAGCACTTCACTCCCTCCTCACTGAACCTCCACAGCACTTCACTCCCTCCTCACTGAACCCCCACAGCGCTTCACTCCCTCCTCACTGAACCTCCATAGCACTTCACTCCCTCCTCACTGAACCTCCACAGCACTTCACTCCCTCCTCACTGAACCCCCACAGCGCTTCACTCTCTCCTCACTGAACCTCCACAGCACTTCACTCCCTCCTCACTGAACCTCCACAGCACTTCACTCCCTCCTCACTGAACCCCCACAGCACTTCACTCCCTCCTCACTGAACTCCCACAGCACTTCACTCCCTCCTCACTGAACCTCCACAGCACTTCACTCCCTCCTCACTGAACCCCCACAGCGCTTCACTCCCTCCTCACTGAACCCCCACAGCGCTTCACTCTCTCCTCACTGAACCTCCACGCTTCGCTCCCTCCTCACTGAACCCCCACAGTGCTTCACTCCCTCCTCACTGAACCCCCACAACGCTTCACTCCCTCCTCACTGAACCCCCACAGCGCTTCACTCCCTCCTCACTGAATCCCCACAGCACTTCACTCCCTCCTCACTGAACCCCCACAGTGCTTCATTCCCTCCTCACTGAACCTCCACAGCGCTTCACTCCCTCCTCACTGAACCTCCACGCTTCACTCCCTCCTTACTGAACCCCCACAGCACTTCACTCCCTCCTCACTGAACCCCCACAACGCTTCACTCCCTCCTCACTGAACCCCCACAACGCTTCACTCCCTCCTCACTGAACCCCCACAGTGCTTCATTCCCTCCTCACTGAACCCCCACAACGCTTCACTCCCTCCTCACTGAACCCCCACAACGTCCCTCCTCACTGAACCCCCACAGTGCTTCACTCCCTCCTCACTGAACCCCCACAGCACTTCACTCTCTCCTCACTGAACCCCCACAACGCTTCACTCCCTCTTCACTGAACCCCCACAACGCCCCTCCTCACTGAACCCCCACAATGCTTCATTCTCTCCTTATTCAACCCCCACAGCGCTTCACTCCCTCCTCACTGAACCCCAACGCTTCACTCCCTCCTCACTGAACCCCCACAACGCCCCTCCTCACTGAACCCCCACAGTGCTTCACTCCCTCCTCACTGAACCCCCACAGCACTTCACTCCCTCCTCACTGAACCTCCACAACGTGTCACTCCCTCCTCACTGAACCCCCACAGCACTTCACTCCCTCCTCACTGAACCCCCACAGCACTTCACTCTCTCCTCACTGAACCTCCACAGCACTTCACTCCCTCCTCACTGAACCCCCACAGCACTTCACTCCCTCCTCACTGAACCCCAACGCTTCACTCCCTCCTCACTGAACCCCCACAACGCCCCTCCTCACTGAACCCCCACAATGCTTCACTCCCTCCTCACTGAACCCCCACAACGCTTCACTCCCTCCTCACTGAACCTCCACGCTTCACTCCCTCCTCACTGAACCCCCACAACGCTTCACTCCCTCCTCACTGAATCCCCACAGCACTTCACTCTCTCCTCACTGAACCCCCACAGCGCTTCACTCTCTCCTCACTGAACCCCCACAACGCATCACTCCCTTCTCACTGAACCTCCACAGCACTTCACTCCCTCCTCACTGAACCTCCACAGCACTTCACTCCCTCCTCACTGAACCTCCACGCTTCACTCCCTCCTCACTGAACCCCCACAACGCTTCACTCTCTCCTCACTGAACCCCCACAGCACTTCACTCCCTCCTCACTGAATCCCCACAGCACTTCACTCTCTCCTCACTGAACCCCCACAGCACTTCACTCCCTCCTCACTGAACCTCCACAGCGCTTCACTCCCTCCTCACTGAACCCCCACAGCACTTCACTCTCTCCTCACTGAACCCCCACAGCGCTTCACTCCCTCCTCACTGAACCCCCACAGCACTTCACTCCCTCCTCACTGAACTCCCACAGCGCTTCACTCCCTCCTCACTGAACTCCCACAGCACTTCACTCTCTCCTCACTGAATCCCCACAGTGCTTCACTCCCTCCTCACTGAACCTCCACAGCACTTCACTCCCTCCTCACTGAACCCCCACAGCACTTCACTCCCTCCTCACTGAACCCCCACAGCACTTCACTCCCTCCTCACTGAACCTCCACAGTGCTTCACTCCCTCCTCACTGAACCCCCACAGCACTTCACTCCCTCCTCACTGAACCCCCACAGCGCTTCACTCCCTCCTCACTGAACCCCCACAGCACTTCACTCCCTCCTCACTGAACCCCCACAGCGCTTCACTCCCTCCTCACTGAACCCCCACAACGCTTCACTCCCTCCTCACTGAACCCCCACAATGCTTCACTCCCTCCTCACTGAACCTCCACAGCACTTCACTCCCTCCTCACTGAACCTCCACAGCGCTTCACTCCCTCCTCACTGAACTCCCACAGCGCTTCACTCCCTCCTCACTGAACCCCCACAACGCTTCACTCTCTCCTCACTGAACTCCCCACAACGCTTCACTCCCTCCTCACTGAACCCCCACAGCACTTCACTCCATCCTCACTGAACCTCCACAGTGCTTCACTCCCTCCTCACTGAACTCCCACAGCGCTTCACTCCCTCCTCACTGAACCCCCACAGTGCTTCATTCCCTCCTCACTGAACCCCCACAGTGCTTCATTCCCTCCTCACTGAACCTCCACACTGCTTCATTCCCTCCTCACTGAACCCCCACAACGTCCCTCCTCACTGAACCCCCACGCTTCATTCCCTCCTCACTGAACCCCCACAACGTCCCTCCTCACTGAACCCCCACAGCACTTCACTCTCTCCTCACTGAACCCCCACAACGCTTCACTCCCTCTTCACTGAACCCCCACAGCACTTCACTCTCTCCTCACTGAACCCCCACAATGCTTCATTCTCTCCTTATTCAACCCCCACAGCGCTTCACTCCCTCCTCACTGAACCACAACGCTTCACTCCCTCCTCACTGAACCCCCACAACGCCCCTCCTCACTGAACCCCAACAGTGCTTCACTCCCTCCTCACTGAACCCCCACAGCACTTCACTCCCTCCTCACTGAACCTCCACAACGTGTCACTCCCTCCTCACTGAACCCCCACAGCACTTCACTCCCTCCTCACTGAACCCCCACAGCACTTCACTCTCTCCTCACTGAACATCCACAGCACTTCACTCTCTCCTCACTGAACCCCCACAACGTTTCACTCCCTCCTCACTGAACCCCCACAGCACTTCACTCCCTCCTCACTGAATCCCAACGCTTCACTCCCTCCTCACTGAACCCCCACAACGCCCCTCCTCACTGAACCCCCACAGTGCTTCACTCCCTCCTCACTGAACCCCCACAGCACTTCACTCCCTCCTCACTGAACCTCCACAATGTGTCACTCCCTCCTCACTGAACCCCCACAGCACTTCACTCCCTCCTCACTGAACCCCCACAGCACTTCACTCCCTCCTCACTGAACCCCCACAACGCTTCACTCCCTCCTCACTGAACCCCCACAGCGCTTCACTCCCTCCTCACTGAACCTCCACGCTTCACTCCCTCCTCACTGAACTCCCACAACACTTCACTCTCTCCTCACTGAACCCCCACAGCACTTCACTCCCTCCTCACTGAATCCCCACAGCACTTCACTCCCTCCTCACTGAACCCCCACAACGCTTCACTCCCTCCTCACTGAACCTCCACGCTTCACTCACTCCTTACTGAACCCCCACAACGCTTCACTCTCTCCTCACTGAACCCCCACAGCACTTCACTCCCTCCTCACTGAATCCCCACAGCACTTCACTCTCTCCTCACTGAACCCCCACAGCACTTCACTCCCTCCTCACTGAACCTCCACAGCGCTTCACTCCCTCCTCACTGAACCCCCACAGCACTTCACTCTCTCCTCACTGAACCCCCACAGCGCTTCACTCCCTCCTCACTGAACCCCCACAGCGCTTCACTCCCTCCTCACTGAACCCCCACAACGCTTCACTCCCTCCTCACTGAACCCCAACGCTTCACTCCCTCCTCACTGAACCCCCACAACGCCCCTCCTCACTGAACCCCCACAATGCTTCACTCCCTCCTCACTGAACCCCCACAGCACTTCACTCCCTCCTCACTGAACCCCCACAGCGCTTCACTCCCTCCTCACTGAACTCCCACAGCACTTCACTCTCTCCTCACTGAACCCCCACAGCGCTTCACTCCCTCCTCACTGAACTCCCACAGCGCTTCACTCCCTCCTCACTGAACCCCCACAACGCTTCACTCTCTCCTCACTGAACTCCCCACAACGCTTCACTCCCTCCTCACTGAACCCCCACAACGCTTCACTCTCTCCTCACTGAACCCCCACAATGCTTCACTCCCTCCTCACTGATCCCCCCACAGCACTTCACTCTCTCCTCACTGAACCCCCACAGCGCTTCACTCCCTCCTCACTGAACCTCCACAGCACTTCACTCCCTCCTCACTGAACCTCCACAGCACTTCACTCCCTCCTCACTGAACTCCCACAGCACTTCACTCCCTCCTCACTGAACCCCCACAGCACTTCACTCCCTCCTCACTGAACCTCCACAGTGCTTCACTCCCTCCTCACTGAACCCCCACAGCACTTCACTCTCTCCTCACTGAACCCCCACAGCGCTTCACTCCCTCCTCACTGAACCTCCACAGCACTTCACTCCCTCCTCACTGAACCCCCACAGCACTTCACTCCCTCCTCACTGAACCCCCACAGCGCTTCACTCCCTCCTCACTGAACCCCCACAACGCTTCACTCCCTCCTCACTGAACCCCCACAACGCTTCACTCTCTCCTCACTGAACCCCCACAGCGCTTCACTCTCTCCTCACTGAACCCCCACAATGCTTCACTCTCTCCTCACTGAACCCCAACGCTTCACTCCCTCCTCACTGAACCCCAACGCTTCACTCTCTCCTCACTGAACCCCCATAGCACTTCACTCCCTCCTCACTGAACCCCCACAGCGCTTCACTCCCTCCTCACTGAACCTCCACAATGCTTCACTCCCTCCTCACTGAACCCCAATGCTTCACTCCCTCCTCACTGAACCCCCACAACGCTTCACTCTCTCCTCACTGAACCCCCACAACGCTTCACTCCCTCCTCACTGAACCCCCACAGCGCTTCACTCCCTCCTCACTGAACCTCCACAGCGCTTCACTCCCTCCTCACTGAACCCCCACAACGCTTCACTCCCTCCTCACTGAACCCCCACAACGCTTCACTCCCTCCTCACTGAACCCCCACAGCACTTCACTCCCTCCTCACTGAACCCCAACGCTTCACTCCCTCCTCACTGAACCCCCACAACGCCCCTCCTCACTGAACCCCCACAGTGCTTCACTCCCTCCTCACTGAACCCCCACAGCACTTCAATCCCTCCTCACTGAACCTCCACAGCACTTCACTCCCTCCTCACTGAACCTCCACAGCGCTTCACTCCCTCCTCACTGAACCCCCACAGCACTTCACTCTCTCCTCACTGAACCCCCACAGCGCTTCACTCCCTCCTCACTGAACCCCCACAGCGCTTCACTCCCTCCTCACTGAACCCCCACAACGCTTCACTCCCTCCTCACTGAACCCCCACAACGCTTCACTCTCTCCTCACTGAACTCCCCACAACGCTTCACTCCCTCCTCACTGAACCCCCACAGTGCTTCACTCCCTCCTCACTGAACTCCCACAGCGCTTCACTCCCTCCTCACTGAACCCCCACAGTGCTTCATTCCCTCCTCACTGAACCTCCACACTGCTTCATTCCCTCCTCACTGAACCCCCACAACGTCCCTCCTCACTGAACCCCCACGCTTCATTCCCTCCTCACTGAACCCCCACAACGTCCCTCCTCACTGAACCCCCACAGCACTTCACTCTCTCCTCACTGAACCCCCACAACGCTTCACTCCCTCTTCACTGAACCCCCACAGCACTTCACTCTCTCCTCACTGAACCCCCACAATGCTTCATTCTCTCCTTATTCAACCCCCACAGCGCTTCACTCCCTCCTCACTGAACCACAACGCTTCACTCCCTCCTCACTGAACCCCCACAACGCCCCTCCTCACTGAACCCCAACAGTGCTTCACTCCCTCCTCACTGAACCCCCACAGCACTTCACTCCCTCCTCACTGAACCTCCACAACGTGTCACTCCCTCCTCACTGAACCCCCACAGCACTTCACTCCCTCCTCACTGAACCCCCACAGCACTTCACTCTCTCCTCACTGAACATCCACAGCACTTCACTCTCTCCTCACTGAACCCCCACAACGTTTCACTCCCTCCTCATTGAACCCCCACAGCACTTCACTCCCTCCTCACTGAACCCCAACGCTTCACTCCCTCCTCACTGAACCCCCACAACGCCCCTCCTCACTGAACCCCCACAGTGCTTCACTCCCTCCTCACTGAACCCCCACAGCACTTCACTCCCTCCTCACTGAACCTCCACAATGTGTCACTCCCTCCTCACTGAACCCCCACAGCACTTCACTCCCTCCTCACTGAACCCCCACAGCACTTCACTCCCTCCTCACTGAACCCCCACAATGCTTCACTCCCTCCTCACTGAACCCCCACAGCGCTTCACTCCCTCCTCACTGAACCTCCACGCTTCACTCCCTCCTCACTGAACTCCCACAACACTTCACTCTCTCCTCACTGAACCCCCACAGCACTTCACTCCCTCCTCACTGAATCCCCACAGCACTTCACTCCCTCCTCACTGAACCCCCACAACGCTTCACTCCCTCCTCACTGAACCTCCACGCTTCACTCACTCCTTACTGAACCCCCACAACGCTTCACTCTCTCCTCACTGAACCCCCACAGCACTTCACTCCCTCCTCACTGAATCCCCACAGCACTTCACTCTCTCCTCACTGAACCCCCACAGCACTTCACTCCCTCCTCACTGAACCTCCACAGCGCTTCACTCCCTCCTCACTGAACCCCCACAGCACTTCACTCTCTCCTCACTGAACCCCCACAGCGCTTCACTCCCTCCTCACTGAACCCCCACAGCGCTTCACTCCCTCCTCACTGAACCCCCACAACGCTTCACTCCCTCCTCACTGAACCCCAACGCTTCACTCCCTCCTCACTGAACCCCCACAACGCCCCTCCTCACTGAACCCCCACAATGCTTCACTCCCTCCTCACTGAACCCCCACAGCACTTCACTCCCTCCTCACTGAACCCCCACAGCGCTTCACTCCCTCCTCACTGAACTCCCACAGCACTTCACTCTCTCCTCACTGAACCCCCACAGCGCTTCACTCCCTCCTCACTGAACTCCCACAGCGCTTCACTCCCTCCTCACTGAACCCCCACAACGCTTCACTCTCTCCTCACTGAACTCCCCACAACGCTTCACTCCCTCCTCACTGAACCCCCACAACGCTTCACTCTCTCCTCACTGAACCCCCACAATGCTTCACTCCCTCCTCACTGATCCCCCCACAGCACTTCACTCTCTCCTCAATGAACCCCCACAGCGCTTCACTCCCTCCTCACTGAACCTCCACAGCACTTCACTCCCTCCTCACTGAACCCCCACAGCACTTCACTCCCTGCTCACTGAACTCCCACAGCACTTCACTCCCTCCTCACTGAACCCCCACAGCACTTCACTCCCTCCTCACTGAACCTCCACAGTGCTTCACTCCCTCCTCACTGAACCCCCACAGCACTTCACTCTCTCCTCACTGAACCCCCACAGCGCTTCACTCCCTCCTCACTGAACCTCCACAGCACTTCACTCCCTCCTCACTGAACCCCCACAGCACTTCACTCCCTCCTCACTGAACCCCCACAGCGCTTCACTCCCTCCTCACTGAACCCCCACAACGCTTCACTCCCTCCTCACTGAACCCCCACAACGCTTCACTCTCTCCTCACTGAACCCCCACAGCGCTTCACTCTCTCCTCACTGAACCCCCACAATGCTTCACTCTCTCCTCACTGAACCCCAACGCTTCACTCCCTCCTCACTGAACCCCAACGCTTCACTCTCTCCTCACTGAACCCCCATAGCACTTCACTCCCTCCTCACTGAACCCCCACAGCGCTTCACTCCCTCCTCACTGAACCTCCACAATGCTTCACTCCCTCCTCACTGAACCCCAATGCTTCACTCCCTCCTCACTGAACCCCCACAACGCTTCACTCTCTCCTCACTGAACCCCCACAACGCTTCACTCCCTCCTCACTGAACCCCCACAGCGCTTCACTCCCTCCTCACTGAACCTCCACAGCGCTTCACTCCCTCCTCACTGAACCCCCACAACGCTTCACTCCCTCCTCACTGAACCCCCACAACGCTTCACTCCCTCCTCACTGAACCCCCACAGCACTTCACTCCCTCCTCACTGAACCCCAACGCTTCACTCCCTCCTCACTGAACCCCCACAACGCCCCTCCTCACTGAACCCCCACAGTGCTTCACTCCCTCCTCACTGAACCCCCACAGCACTTCAATCCCTCCTCACTGAACCTCCACAGCACTTCACTCCCTCCTCACTGAACCCCCACAACGCCCCTCCTCACTGAACCTCCACAACGTGTCACTCCCTCCTCACTGAACCCCCACAGCACTTCACTCCCTCCTCACTGAACCTCCACAGCACTTCACTCCCTCCTCACTGAACCTCCACGCTTCACTCCCTCCTCACTGAACCCCCACAGCGCTTCACTCCCTCCTCACTGAACCTCCACGCTTCACTCCCTCCTCACTGAACCCCCACAGCGCTTCACTCCCTCCTCACTGAACCCCCACAGCACTTCACTCCCTCCTCACTGAACCCCCACAACGCTTCACTCCCTCCTCACTGAACCTCCACGCTTCACTCCCTCCTCACTGAACCCCCACAACGCTTCACTCTCTCCTCACTGAACCCCCACAGCACTTCACTCCCTCCTCACTGAATCCCCACAGCACTTCACTCTCTCCTCACTGAACCTCCACAGCGCTTCACTCCCTCCTCACTGAACCCCCACAGCGCTTCACTCTCTCCTCACTGAACCCCCACAGCGCTTCACTCTCTCCTCACTGAACCCCCACAGCACTTCACTCCCTCCTCACTGAACCCCCACAGCACTTCACTCCCTCCTCACTGAACCTCCACAATGTGTCACTCCCTCCTCACTGAACCCCCACAGCACTTCACTCCCTCCTCACTGAACCCCCACAGCACTTCACTCCCTCCTCACTGAACCCCCACAACGCTTCACTCCCTCCTCACTGAACCCCCACAGCGCTTCACTCCCTCCTCACTGAACCTCCACGCTTCACTCCCTCCTCACTGAACTCCCACAACACTTCACTCTCTCCTCACTGAACCCCCACAGCACTTCACTCCCTCCTCACTGAATCCCCACAGCACTTCACTCCCTCCTCACTGAACCCCCACAACGCTTCACTCCCTCCTCACTGAACCTCCACGCTTCACTCACTCCTTACTGAACCCCCACAACGCTTCACTCTCTCCTCACTGAACCCCCACAGCACTTCACTCTCTCCTCACTGAACCCCCACAGCACTTCACTCCCTCCTCACTGAACCTCCACAGCGCTTCACTCCCTCCTCACTGAACCCCCACAGCACTTCACTCTCTCCTCACTGAACCCCCACAGCGCTTCACTCCCTCCTCACTGAACCCCCACAGCGCTTCACTCCCTCCTCACTGAACCCCCACAACGCTTCACTCCCTCCTCACTGAACCCCAACGCTTCACTCCCTCCTCACTGAACCCCCACAACGCCCCTCCTCACTGAACCCCCACAATGCTTCACTCCCTCCTCACTGAACCCCCACAGCACTTCACTCCCTCCTCACTGAACCCCCACAGCGCTTCACTCCCTCCTCACTGAACTCCCACAGCACTTCACTCTCTCCTCACTGAACCCCCACAGCGCTTCACTCCCTCCTCACTGAACTCCCACAGCGCTTCACTCCCTCCTCACTGAACCCCCACAACGCTTCACTCTCTCCTCACTGAACTCCCCACAACGCTTCACTCCCTCCTCACTGAACCCCCACAACGCTTCACTCTCTCCTCACTGAACCCCCACAATGCTTCACTCCCTCCTCACTGATCCCCCCACAGCACTTCACTCTCTCCTCACTGAACCCCCACAGCGCTTCACTCCCTCCTCACTGTACCTCCACAGCACTTCACTCCCTCCTCACTGAACCCCCACAGCACTTCACTCCCTCCTCACTGAACTCCCACAGCACTTCACTCCCTCCTCACTGAACCCCCACAGCACTTCACTCCCTCCTCACTGAACCTCCACAGTGCTTCACTCCCTCCTCACTGAACTCCCACAGCACTTCACTCTCTCCTCACTGAACCCCCACAGCGCTTCACTCCCTCCTCACTGAACCTCCACAGCACTTCACTCCCTCCTCACTGAACCCCCACAGCACTTCACTCCCTCCTCACTGAACCCCCACAGCGCTTCACTCCCTCCTCACTGAACCCCCACAACGCTTCACTCCCTCCTCACTGAACCCCCACAACGCTTCACTCTCTCCTCACTGAACCCCCACAGCGCTTCACTCTCTCCTCACTGAACCCCCACAATGCTTCACTCTCTCCTCACTGAACCCCAACGCTTCACTCCCTCCTCACTGAACCCCAACGCTTCACTCTCTCCTCACTGAACCCCCATAGCACTTCACTCCCTCCTCACTGAACCCCCACAGCGCTTCACTCCCTCCTCACTGAACCTCCACAATGCTTCACTCCCTCCTCACTGAACCCCAATGCTTCACTCCCTCCTCACTGAACCCCCACAACGCTTCACTCTCTCCTCACTGAACCCCCACAACGCTTCACTCCCTCCTCACTGAACCCCCACAGCGCTTCACTCCCTCCTCACTGAACCTCCACAGCGCTTCACTCCCTCCTCACTGAACCCCCACAACGCTTCACTCCCTCCTCACTGAACCCCCACAACGCTTCACTCCCTCCTCACTGAACCCCCACAGCACTTCACTCCCTCCTCACTGAACCCCAACGCTTCACTCCCTCCTCACTGAACCCCCACAACGCCCCTCCTCACTGAACCCCCACAGTGCTTCACTCCCTCCTCACTGAACCCCCACAGCACTTCAATCCCTCCTCACTGAACCTCCACAGCACTTCACTCCCTCCTCACTGAACCCCCACAACGCCCCTCCTCACTGAACCTCCACAACGTGTCACTCCCTCCTCACTGAACCTCCACAGCGCTTCACTCCCTCCTCACTGAACTCCCACAGCGCTTCACTCCCTCCTCACTGAACCCCCACAACGCTTCACTCTCTCCTCACTGAACTCCCCACAACGCTTCACTCCCTCCTCACTGAACCCCCACAGTGCTTCACTCCCTCCTCACTGAACTCCCACAGCGCTTCACTCCCTCCTCACTGAACCCCCACAGTGCTTCATTCCCTCCTCACTGAACCTCCACACTGCTTCATTCCCTCCTCACTGAACCCCCACAACGTCCCTCCTCACTGAACCCCCACGCTTCATTCCCTCCTCACTGAACCCCCACAACGTCCCTCCTCACTGAACCCCCACAGCACTTCACTCTCTCCTCACTGAACCCCCACAACGCTTCACTCCCTCTTCACTGAACCCCCACAGCACTTCACTCTCTCCTCACTGAACCCCCACAATGCTTCATTCTCTCCTTATTCAACCCCCACAGCGCTTCACTCCCTCCTCACTGAACCACAACGCTTCACTCCCTCCTCACTGAACCCCCACAACGCCCCTCCTCACTGAACCCCAACAGTGCTTCACTCCCTCCTCACTGAACCCCCACAGCACTTCACTCCCTCCTCACTGAACCTCCACAACGTGTCACTCCCTCCTCACTGAACCCCCACAGCACTTCACTCCCTCCTCACTGAACCCCCACAGCACTTCACTCTCTCCTCACTGAACATCCACAGCACTTCACTCTCTCCTCACTGAACCCCCACGTTTCACTCCCTCCTCACTGAACCCCCACAGCACTTCACTCCCTCCTCACTGAACCCCAACGCTTCACTCCCTCCTCACTGAACCCCCACAACGCCCCTCCTCACTGAACCCCCACAGTGCTTCACTCCCTCCTCACTGAACCCCCACAGCACTTCACTCCCTCCTCACTGAACCTCCACAATGTGTCACTCCCTCCTCACTGAACCCCCACAGCACTTCACTCCCTCCTCACTGAACCCCCACAGCACTTCACTCCCTCCTCACTGAACCCCCACAACGCTTCACTCCCTCCTCACTGAACCCCCACAGCGCTTCACTCCCTCCTCACTGAACCTCCACGCTTCACTCCCTCCTCACTGAACTCCCACAACACTTCACTCTCTCCTCACTGAACCCCCACAGCACTTCACTCCCTCCTCACTGAATCCCCACAGCACTTCACTCCCTCCTCACTGAACCCCCACAACGCTTCACTCCCTCCTCACTGAACCTCCACGCTTCACTCACTCCTTACTGAACCCCCACAACGCTTCACTCTCTCCTCACTGAACCCCCACAGCACTTCACTCCCTCCTCACTGAATCCCCACAGCACTTCACTCTCTCCTCACTGAACCCCCACAGCACTTCACTCCCTCATCACTGAACCTCCACAGCGCTTCACTCCCTCCTCACTGAACCCCCACAGCACTTCACTCTCTCCTCACTGAACCCCCACAGCGCTTCACTCCCTCCTCACTGAACCCCCACAGCGCTTCACTCCCTCCTCACTGAACCCCCACAACGCTTCACTCCCTCCTCACTGAACCCCAACGCTTCACTCCCTCCTCACTGAACCCCCACAACGCCCCTCCTCACTGAACCCCCACAATGCTTCACTCCCTCCTCACTGAACCCCCACAGCACTTCACTCCCTCCTCACTGAACCCCCACAGCGCTTCACTCCCTCCTCACTGAACTCCCACAGCACTTCACTCTCTCCTCACTGAACCCCCACAGCGCTTCACTCCCTCCTCACTGAACTCCCACAGCGCTTCACTCCCTCCTCACTGAACCCCCACAACGCTTCACTCTCTCCTCACTGAACTCCCCACAACGCTTCACTCCCTCCTCACTGAACCCCCACAACGCTTCACTCTCTCCTCACTGAACCCCCACAATGCTTCACTCCCTCCTCACTGCTCCCCCCACAGCACTTCACTCTCTCCTCACTGAACCCCCACAGCGCTTCACTCCCTCCTCACTGAACCTCCACAGCACTTCACTCCCTCCTCACTGAACCCCCACAGCACTTCACTCCCTCCTCACTGAACTCCCACAGCACTTCACTCCCTCCTCACTGAACCCCCACAGCACTTCACTCCCTCCTCACTGAACCTCCACAGTGCTTCACTCCCTCCTCACTGAACCCCCACAGCACTTCACTCTCTCCTCACTGAACCCCCACAGCGCTTCACTCCCTCCTCACTGAACCTCCACAGCACTTCACTCCCTCCTCACTGAACCCCCACAGCACTTCACTCCCTCCTCACTGAACCCCCACAGCGCTTCACTCCCTCCTCACTGAACCCCCACAACGCTTCACTCCCTCCTCACTGAACCCCCACAACGCTTCACTCTCTCCTCACTGAACCCCCACAATGCTTCACTCTCTCCTCACTGAACCCCAACGCTTCACTCCCTCCTCACTGAACCCCAACGCTTCACTCTCTCCTCACTGAACCCCCATAGCACTTCACTCCCTCCTCACTGAACCCCCACAGCGCTTCACTCCCTCCTCACTGAACCTCCACAATGCTTCACTCCCTCCTCACTGAACCCCAATGCTTCACTCCCTCCTCACTGAACCCCCACAACGCTTCACTCTCTCCTCACTGAACCCCCACAACGCTTCACTCCCTCCTCACTGAACCCCCACAGCGCTTCACTCCTTCCTCACTGAACCTCCACAGCGCTTCACTCCCTCCTCACTGAACCCCCACAACGCTTCACTCCCTCCTCACTGAACCCCCACAACGCTTCACTCCCTCCTCACTGAACCCCCACAGCACTTCACTCCCTCCTCACTGAACCCCAACGCTTCACTCCCTCCTCACTGAACCCCCACAACGCCCCTCCTCACTGAACCCCCACAGTGCTTCACTCCCTCCTCACTGAACCCCCACAGCACTTCAATCCCTCCTCACTGAACCTCCACAGCACTTCACTCCCTCCTCACTGAACCCCCACAACGCCCCTCCTCACTGAACCTCCACAACGTGTCACTCCCTCCTCACTGAACCCCCACAGCACTTCACTCCCTCCTCACTGAACCTCCACAGCACTTCACTCCCTCCTCACTGAACCTCCACGCTTCACTCCCTCCTCACTGAACCCCCACAGCGCTTCACTCCCTCCTCACTGAACCTCCACGCTTCACTCCCTCCTCACTGAACCCCCACAGCGCTTCACTCCCTCCTCACTGAACCCCCACAGCACTTCACTCCCTCCTCACTGAACCCCCACAACGCTTCACTCCCTCCTCACTGAACCCCCACAACGCTTCACTCCCTCCTCACTGAACCTCCACGCTTCACTCCCTCCTCACTGAACCCCCACAACGCTTCACTCTCTCCTCACTGAACCCCCACAGCACTTCACTCCCTCCTCACTGAATCCCCACAGCACTTCACTCTCTCCTCACTGAACCTCCACAGCGCTTCACTCCCTCCTCTCTGAACCCCCACAGCGCTTCACTCTCTCCTCACTGAACCCCCACAGCGCTTCACTCTCTCCTCACTGAACCCCCACAGCGCTTCACTCTCTCCTCACTGAACCTCCACAATGCTTCACTCCCTCCTCACTGAACCTCCACAATGCTTCACTCCCTCCTCACTGAACCCCAACGCTTCACTCCCTCCTCACTGAACCCCCACAGCACTTCACTCTCTCCTCACTGAACCCCCACAGCGCTTCACTCCCTCCTCACTGAACCCCCACAGCGCTTCACTCCCTCCTCACTGAACCCCCACAACGCTTCACTCCCTCCTCACTGAACCCCCACAGCACTTCACTCTCTCCTCACTGAACCCCCACAGTGCTTCATTCCCTCCTCACTGAACCCCCACAATGCTTCACTCCCTCCTCACTGAACCCCAACGCTTCACTCTCTCCTCACTGAACCCCCACAACGCTTCACTCCCTCCTCACTGAACTCCCACAGCGCTTCACTCCCTCCTCACTGAACCCCCACAGCGCTTCACTCCCTCCTCACTGAACCCCCACAGCACTTCACTCCCTCCTCACTGAACCCCCACAGCGCTTCACTCCCTCCTCACTGAACCTCCACAATGCTTCACTCTCTCCTCACTGAACCCCCACAGTGCTGTGCTCCCCCCTCACTGACAAACAATGGTATTGTGCATGAAGAGATTTAATCATGTTACAAACATATGGCCATCTCTCCACACACACACGCACAAACGCGCACACTCACACATGCACACACGCAGACACAAACGCGTGCAAACACACACACGCGCACACACAGACAGAAACAGATGCACCCATGCACCCTGTCCACATGCCACAGAGGTGGTAACTGGGCAACACTGCTCCCCGTGCCCCAGGTTGCAGCCCCACCCTCCCCAGTGTCCCGCCCTCAACCTCTAGCATCCAGCTGCCGGCTGGAACCGTCACTCGGGGGGTAGGGGGCGGTCAGGAATTCCGCCCGAGCCCAGAGTCGCCGGTGACCGAGGCGCCGTGTCACAGCACGGCGCGGTGAGACAGCTCCAGTTCAGAGGGTGGGTGTGCCTCGCCCACCGAATGCCCCCTCCTTCAGAGCTTGGCGTCCATCTCATAGATGTCCACGATCTCGGCGGTAATGCTGTGGATGATGTCCCGGGAGATCCCCTCGCTGAGGACCTGACGGGGAAGAGAGAATGGCTCCTGTTAATGTCCCCTTAACCCGCCGCGGGGGGCAGCGACGGGGTATCTCTGTGCTGTGGGAGGGGCAGAGAGGAGAGATTGAGCTGAGGGAGGAGCGTTGAGGAGAGATTGTGCTGAGAGAGGAGAGATTGCATTGGAGGGGCATTGAGGAGAGATTGTGTTGAGGGAGGGGAGGTGAGGAGAGATTGTGTTGAGGGAGGGGAGGTGAGGAGAGAATGTGCTGAGGGAGGGCCGGTGAGGAGAGATTGCGTTTGGGGAGGGGAGGTGAGGAGAGAATGTGTTGAGGGAGAGGCAGTGAGGAGAGATTGTGTTGAGGGAGGGGCGGTGAGGAGAGATTGTGTTGAGGGAGGGGAGGTGAGGAGAGAATGTGTTGAGGGAGAGGCGTTGAGGAGAAATTGTGCTGAGGGAGGAGAGATTGTGTTGGAGGGGCATTGAGGAGAGATTGTGTTGAGGGAGGGGAGGTGAGGAGAGATTGTGTTGAGGGAGAGGAGGTGAGGAGAGAATGTGCTGAGGGAGGGCTGGTGAGGAGAGATTGCGTTTGGGGAGGGGAGGTGAGGAGAGAATGTGTTGAGGGAGGGGCGGTGAGGAGAGATTGTGTTGAAGGAGGGGAGGTGAGGAGAGATTGTGTTGAAGGAGGGGAGGTGAGGAGAGATTGTGTTGAGGGAGGGGAGGTGAGGAGAGAATGTGTTGAGGGAGGGGCGGTGAGGAGAGATTGTGTTGAAGGAGGGGAGGTGAGGAGAGATTGTGTTGAAGGAGGGGAGGTGAGGAGAGATTGTGTTGAGGGAGGGGAGGTGAGGAGAGAATGTGTTGAGGGAGGGGCGGTGAGGAGAGATTGTGTTGAGGGAGAGGCAGTGAGGAAAGATTGTGTTGAGGGAGGGGAGGTGAGGAGAGAATGTGCTGAGGGGGGGCGGTGAGGAGAGATTGTGTTAAGGGACGGGAGGTGAGGAGAGATTGTGCTGCGGGAGGGGCGGTGAGGAGAGATTGTGTTGCGGGAGGGGCGGTGAGGAGAGAATGTGTTGAGGGAGGGGCGGTGAGGAGAGATTGTGTTGAGGGAGGGGCAGTGAGGAGAGATTGTGCTGAAGGAGGGGTGTTGAGGAGAGATTGTGTTGAGGGAGGGGAGGTGAGGAGAGATTGCGTTGAGGGGCATTGAGGAGAGATTGTGTTGAGGGAGGGGAGGTGAGGAGAGATTGTGTTGAGGGAGAGGCAGCAAGGAGAGATTGTGCTGCGGGAGGGCCGGTGAGGAGAGATTGTGCTGCGGGAGGGGCGGTGAGGAGGGAGCGCTGTGGGGTGAGGGGGCGAGGAGGGAGAGCCTCGCTGTGGGACAAGTGGTAAGGAGGTTGTGCCGAGGGAGTGTCAGTGAGGTGGAACGCTGCTGGTCAGAGTGAAGCCCTGCGGGGGTGCAGTGAGATAGGAACACAGCTCTGTGGGAGGGGGCAGCTAATGAGGCGGGGGGGAGGGATCTCCGCACCGCAGGAAGGGAGGCAAGGAGGAAACGCCGCTCTGCTGGGGGGGGGGGGGAGTAGAAGGTGGGTGGAAACGAGTTGCGCACCCTGGAACGCACCTCCCACCACAGCCTCTTGGCGGTGGCCTCCCCGGGCACCTCCACCCCGTAGCAGTGCAGAGCAAAGTAGAGAACGGCCACGGCGATGTGCTGGGGTTTGTGGCGCAGGCAGAGGTTGCCGTGGTAACTGTCCCTCAGCAGAGCCCAGGCCGTCACCGCCACCGGCGTCCTCTCCCACGTATGTCGGTTCATCCAGTGCCTCAGGGTGACCAAGTAGTGG
Source organism: Mobula birostris (assembly GCF_030028105.1). Lineage (NCBI taxonomy): Eukaryota > Metazoa > Chordata > Chondrichthyes > Myliobatiformes > Myliobatidae > Mobula > Mobula birostris. The sequence continues at coordinate 21,627,234 of NC_092398.1, read as the reverse complement.
AGCAGGTACTAGAGAGACAGAGAGAGAGAGAGATAGCAGAAACACCCCAGGCGGACCTCAAAGCTCCATTTAACTTTATCATCAGCAAATATACACTGAGCGGCCACTTTATAGGATACTTTTAAAAATTTTTATTCATTTACTGGATTTGGGCCCCAATCCTAGTTGCCCTTAAGAAGGAGGTGATAAGCTGCCTTCTTGAACCACTGCAGTCCCTGAGGTGTAGGTACACCCGCAGTGCTGTTAGGGAGGGGATTCCATGATTTTGACCCACCGGTAATGGACGGCGATATGTTTCCAAGTCAGGATGGTGAGTGACTTGGAGAGGGATCTCCAAGTGGTGGTGTTCCCAGGTATCTCCTGTTCCCGTCCTTCTGGATGGTGGTGGTCGTGGGTCTGGAAGGTGCTGCCTTGGGAACTCTGGTGTGCTGTTGCAGCACATCTCGTACACAGTACACACCGCTGCAACTGTTCATCGATGGTGGGGGAATTGGATGCTTGTGGAAGGTGTGACTGGGTCCTGAATTACCCCCATGAACTGTGCTGGATTACCCCTATGGACTGTGCTTTTGAAAAGAGAGAGTTGTTTGACACTGATACCTTGTTTTGAAAAGAGAGAGAAAGAAAGAGAGAGAGAGAGAGAGAGAGATGAAGACTGCTCACAGGTTGTTTCTGCTTTCTTCAAGGACATCACCTGCTTGTACATTTCTTACACAGAGAAAGGAAGGAGTTATTTGAGAGACAGTTGATATTCAGCACAGCAAGATAAAATAGGTGGTCAGATGGTAGACCTCAGGTACATGTTTTGGACACTGAATGAGCTTTGTTGTGCCCGCAGGAAACGTGGGTTTTCTGGAGGATCGATCAGGCAGATCGATCAGTAGCTCTTCAAGTGAAGAGAAAAGGAAGTGACCGGTAGGGAGTTGTCCATGTGTCCACCCTTGCCTGGGTGATAGCTCCACCACAGAAAACCGGTGCTCTTCGTGTGTTCACAGTCGGTGACTTTTAAAGGATTTCCGAGGACAATGAGAAGATCGACGACAATAGCTCACCTGAAGACTCAAATCTCTCCCTCTCTCTCTCCCCATCACTACTCAACTCAATACCATGAACTGAACTGAACTTTACTCATCATCGTAAGACTGTATCTTTTTAACCCCTAGACTTAAGGAAGCTTGGTTTTTCACATATATTTCCACACATACTGATATATTTACTTATATATATAATCATTGCTAATCTGTTTGATTTATCTACATTTAAATAAATGTTACTAACGTAGTTACTAATAAATATTATTAGTTAATAGCAATACTGGACTCCAAAGTGTTTTCTATTTCTGCTGGTTCTTTAACCCATCACGGGGTACGTGACAAAGGGGTACCAATCAAGTGGGCTGCCTTGTACTGGATGGTGTCAAGCTTCTTGAGTGTTGATGGAGTTGCACTCACCCAGGCAAGTGGCGAGTATTCCATTACACTCCTGACCTGAGCCTTGTATATGGTGGACACGCTTTGGGTAGTCAGGAGGTGAGTTACAAGCCGCAGGATTCCTAGCCTTTGACCTGCTCTGGTAGCCACGGTGTCTACAAGACTAGACCAGTTCAGTTTCCTGTCAATGGTAAACCCCAGGATGTTGTTAGGGGATTCAGTGATGGTGATGGCACTGAATGTCAAGGGACGATGGTTAGAGCCTCTCTTGTAGGAGATGGTCATTGCCTGGCACTTACATGGCTCGAATAATACTTCCCACCTGTCATCCCAAGCCTGGATATTGTCCAGGTCCTGCTGCATTTGGGTATGAACTGCTTCACTATCTGAGGAGTTACGAATGGTGCAGAACTTCCTGTACCTAATAAAGTGGCCGCTGAGTGTATGTTTGTGATTTCTGCTGCCGTGGCCCATCCACGTTAAAGTTTGACGTGTTGTGCGTTTGGAGATGCTCCTCTGCACACCACTGTTGTAACGCGTGGCTAATTGAGTTACAGTCGCCTTCCTGTCAGTTTGAACCAGTCTGGCCATTCTCCTCTGACCTCTCTCAGTAATGAGGTGCTTTCACCCACAGAACTGCCACTCACTGGACGTTTTGTTTTTTTCACACCCTTCTCTGTAACCTCTAGAGACTGCTGTGCGTAAAAATCCCAGGAGATCAGCAGTTTCTGAGATACTCAAACCACCCCATCTGGCACCAACAATCATTCCATGGTCAACATCACACTTCCTTCCCCATTCTGATGTTTGGTCTGAACCTCTTGACCACGTCGGCATGCTTTTACTCACTGAGTTGCTGCCACGTGATTGGCTGACTAGATATATACACTAACGAGCAGGTGTATCTAATTAAAGTGGGCCACTGACGGTACATTGTTTGTGTGCGTATGTGTGTGTGTTATGCGATCCAGGCCCTGGGAAAACCAAACACGGAATGGGACAGCTGGATGCAGAGTGGCTGGGAAAATTAAACCCGCCCGATTACTGTACGCGCGCAGGAGAGCGCCGGCCCAGGGGAGAGCTGAGCAGGCCGCGGGGTTCCTCACCTTGTGTGGATGCTGGAAGGAGACCTGGAAGTTCAAAAGTCTCAGCATGAGAAGTTCGCACTGAATCAGGCTGTCCCGCAGGTCCCAGAAGGTGCTGTCCAGCTCCAGGGGCTCCATGTGGGGATTCAGGTACCTGACGGACACACGGATGATAGATTAGAGAGTGCCTGACTGTATTTCTACGTAATCACTTACACAGTCGTTCGTTTTGTGACGTGGACAATCACGGTCTTTTCCAGGACTGTGATTGTTCTTGGCAAATTTTTCTACAGAAGTGTAGCTTTCCATTGCCTTCTTCTGGGCAGTGTCTTTACAGGACAGGAGACCCCGGCCATTATCAATACTCTTTAGAGATTGCCTGCCTGGCGTCAGTGGTCACGTAAATAGGACTTGCGATGTTCACCAGCTGCTCGTACGACCATCCACCACCCGCTCCCAGGCTTCATGTGACTCTGATCGGGGGGCTAAGCAGGTGCTACACCTTGCCCAAGGGTGACCTGCAGGCTAGCGGAGGGAAGGAGCGCCTTACACCTTCTTTGGTAGAGACCTATCTCCACCCCGCCACCCAATATACATACACAGTACTGTGCAAAAGTCTTAGGCACATGTATATAGCTAGGGTGCCTAAGACTTTTGCACAGTACTGTAGTAATTTTATGTATTGCACTGTACTGCTGCCACAAACAAAAACAAATTTCTTGACATAATGAGTGATGATAAACCTGATCCTGATCTGGAGCTCTATTGTGGACTGAGAATGGGAAGGGGGCAGGGAGAAGGGAATCATGGTTGGGAAACGGGGAAGGGAGAGGGAAGGGAGCAGGAAGCACCAGAGAGACATTCTGTAACAATCAATAAACCAATTGTTTGGGATCGAATGATTTGACTGGTATCTCAGGGCTGGGTGTGTCTGCACCCACGCCAAACCCCGCCAACTCCTTCTCTGCCACCTGTCCCACACCCCTCTCGCGGTGCTCCAGCCTCGCCATTCCCAGCATCCTTTGCTCCCGCCAGATTTACAAACTCGCTCTCCGCTTCACATTGACAAATACAGTACTGTGCAAACGTCTTAGGCTCCTAAGCAGGTGCGTATCTACGGAAAATAGTGCCTATGGCAAGCACTGAAATTGCGCACTCTCCCCCCACCCAAACATCTGACACCCATCTTTTAGATAACTTTACCATAATATCAACTCAAAAATACAAGTCAAGCTTGTTAATCTTTTAATTAACAAATTATGGCACTACATGAAAATTATAACTGCACCTTCCTTGCTTTCACTGATGCAAATTGGTCTGGGATGTGATCAAAATCAGTTCTTTCAGTTTTTTCTCTTTCTACACTCAGCAGAGCAAGGTCACAGAGTCTGCCTTGACCCATGGAGGCTCTCAAATACGAAAGTATTAGTTTTAACTTGCTGAATGATTGCTCACAGCTGGCGATGGAAATTGCGATGGTTAGCATTATCTGAATAGCAATGCGAAGATTGGGGAAGACGCTGTCATCTCCATACTGAACAATAAATTCAAGAAGTTCTTCAGGTCTTGATATTTTCATGTTGACCTGCCTTGACAGCAACATTCTGCAATCCAAAATTTCTTCATATAGCTGCTGTCCATCAACATCAGAGCTGTACAATTCGCCCAAATTTTCACATTTCTTCTTTAGGTTGTTACTGTCGGCGCCGTAACACAGTCCCTCAACCTCGAGAAGGAACCCAAACTTGGTGTCAGTGTCGTGCAAATGAGCGAACCTTTCATCCATTTCTCTGTGAAGACGGTCGAGTGTTCCCTTCATGACTCTTTCCATTTCCTCCTTAGCTGTGAACCCAGCGTCTCTCGAGTTCTCATCAGCCATTCGTTTCTTTCGTCTCTGACGTCTTTCAACTTCAATATTCCATTCTTGACAGAGACCGACTCCTTCTTCCAGTGACTCACTGACCAACACTTCTCTTTCATCATAAAAACGATCTCGGAGGGCTTTCAAATCCAGGGCAGCATCGTGGAAGTTCATGCTAGGATCCTGCAGCCTCTTTTGAATATGGTCAATGCGAATGAGTACTTTGTTCCAAAATCCTAGCAAAATCAGAAAATTGTAACTCAACATGCAGCTGTACAGCTGCCTTGCGTCACTTCTTGTTTTACTGGTCTTGTTTTCATTGTCGATATGTCCTGGAGAACTTGAAGTATCTCCTCAAGGTACTTGTTGACGGGCTTCACTGCTTCTGTCCTTGCACTCCACCCGGTTTCGGACTCCGACTTAACAACCACAGGCACGGTGTTTTTGAGTTTTTCCCAGCGCTGTGTTGAACGGGAGAAAAACACGTAGAGAGCTTCGATGGTTCCAAAAAACCCTGTGACCATCATTGTATCCTGCTTGGCTGCATGTACACCCACCAAGTTGAGTGAGTGATTGTCGCAATTCACAAACACCGCCAGGTTGTTATTCTCACTTACTCTTTGATGAACACCACTTCTGTGTCCAGCCATCACAGCAGCGTTGTCATAGCAATCTTGTAGCTCCATTTTGTCCTTCTCTAGCTGTTTCAAGATGTCTTCAACTAAGCTCTCAGCATCCTTCTGGCTTATCTGGATAAAACCAAGGAAGGGCTCTCTAACACGGACTGTTTTCCTCTCAAAATCAACTTCCACATACCTCACTACTTCTGACATCTGCTCACGGTGTGCCTGATCAGGAGTCGAATCGAACATGAGACCATAGTACTTGGCTTTATGAATGCTTCTCAGTAAACTCTGGCAAACAGTGGATGCCATCATGTGGATGAATTCGTTCTGGACACCCGGTGAAAGATAAGACGTGGATCCAGGATGACTTTTCAAATGAGTGAGGTGTTCCTTTATGACAGGGTCAAAGATGGCCAGTAGTTTCAGTAAGCCAAGGAAATTTCCCACATTGGAGTCATCGTCTAGCTGAAGTGACTCCCTGTGTCCTCGCAAAGCCAGGTTCTGAGTCGCAAGGGATTTTATGCAGTGAAGGATTCTCGTCAAGATTATCACGCCACTTCTGCTTTTCCTTCTCAATCTGTGACTGAAATACCGCATCAATAACTCCTCTGTTTCCAGCTAAGTTTCTTTCCATTTCTTTCCACTGTGTGAAGCATTCCCGATGATTCTTGGCATTTTCATGAACACTGATCCTTTCAGGTGCTTTCCACTGGTTGAATCCACTTTCCTGCTCCAATGAGGGTTGATGGTCTGACTGGGAATAGAGAAGACAACAGATACAAAATGCAGACCTTTTAGAAGGGGAATAGACCAGCCATGAGTGAGTCACTTCCTCACCATGACCATTTTCCAATTTCCTCTTGAACCAAGTTTTGTTCATTGAGCGGTTATTTGTTGGTAGGAAAGGCCCCTCACTGTTCTGGAAATACTTCAAACCCAGCTTTATTATTTCTGTTCTTAACGCATCAGGTAGAATTTCTTTTCCAGTATCCTTGTCAAACTTCGGAAGTCTAACGTCATGCTATTCAATTACCTCTGGTCTGACAGTTCCAGGCTCTCTGACACCATCCAGTTCACTAGGTTCAGTGTCACCAGGTTCACTGTCGTCAGGTAAAATCTCAACAATAAACTCAACATCACCACCACCACCATCGTCTTCCCCTCCTGTCATGTCCACGTTCTCTGTGGCAGCTTCACTCTTAATCTCATCATACTCGGATTTATCTGACCTGACTTCCTCCTCAGCCTGTGACACATTTGTACTTGATCCACCTTCGGATTCTAACAAACTTGTAGCAGGTGCAGGCGACTCCATGGAACGTGTCAAACTGCTTGTTGCGGGCTATTCAAAGAAGGGCATGAAGAACTTGTTCCACTTCTTGGCTTCCTCCGCCTCCGACTTTCGTCTCTTCCGTCCTTCAGCTCCACTTTCCTTCTTTGTGAAGAAACGTTTCATTGTCTTCTTACACAATGCTCTGAAATAAGGCCATCCTAGTGCTTCTCATCCATGATAATCAAACAGATATCATACATCTGAAGAAAATTCTTTTTCGCAATCCGAGGACGGCTTGTCTGACTTTAATAGAAACTGCTCAGTAACGCCCAGGGCACGTGCCACACCTCCACACCTGCCATACCTTAGATACGCCACTGTGCCTAAGACTTTTGCACAGTGCTCTGTGTCAGTGATAATAGACCTGATTCAGATCAGTTGACAGTAAGTTTTCTAGGAAATGTGGGATTAGCCATTGTGCATTTTTCTGGAAATAAATAAAGTTGGTGTTTTGAGCTGAGACTTGGCCCAAAAGGTTAACTGTTTATTCCTCTCCATAGATGCTGCCTGACCTCCTGACTTCCTAAAAGCATCTTGTGTTGCTTGGATGGATTTCTAGCATCTGCAGAATCGCTTGTGTGTATTTTTCTAGAAGCTTCCTAGTTACTCCGCAGCAGGTATCCCAACTCTAGAATATCGCCATTTCATTGGCTACATGTTACCAAGGCAACTTGTTATTTTTTTAAAAGAGTGTTAGATTTTGTCGAAGAACCACAACTTTGCTGTTCTTTCTCCTTTGTTTGCCCTTTACTTTTGCAGCACCTAATAAATGGACGTAAGCAACAAGTTTCATGCATCTTCACCTTCTGTGTCTGACCGGGAGTGTGTGATGGGACAGTGTGGAGGGAGATTCACTCTGTGTCTGACCCCGGGAGTGTGTGATGGGACGGTGTGGGGGGAGCTTCACTCTGTGTCTGACCCCGGGAGTGTGTGATGGGACGGTGTGGGGGGAGCTTCACTCTGTGTCTGACCCTGGGAGTGTGTGATGGGGCAGTGTGGAGGGAGTTTCACTCTGTGTCTGACTCCGGGAGTGTGTGATGGGACGGTGCGGAGGGAGTTTCACTCTGTGTCTGACCCCGGGAGTGTGTGATGGGACGGTGTGGGGGGAGCTTCACTCTGTGTCTGACCCCGGGAGTGTGTGATGGGACGGTGTGGAGGGAGTTTCACTCTGTGTCTGACCCCGGGAGTGTGTGATGGGACGGTATGGAGGGAGTTTCACTCTGTGTCTGACCCCCGGAGTGGGTGATGGGATGGTGTGGAGGGAGTTTCACTCTGTGTCTGACCCCGGGAGTGTGTGATGGGACGGTGTGGAGGGAGTGTCACTCTGTGTCTGACCCCGGGAGTGTTTGATGGGACAGTGTGGAGGGAGATTCACTCTGTGTCTGACCCCGGGAGTGTGTGATGGGACACTGTGGAGGGAGCTTCACTCTGTGTCTGACCCTTTGTTTTACAAAATTTCCTTTATTACAAATTTGGTGCTATACAGTATATACAAAACAGTGACCAACAGGTCCCGGAACGCCTCTAAGGTCGCCGTGGACTGCGCGTGTTCCTTTTCAATATTTCCTCGGGCACGAACATATCCCCTAAACGTTGCCAGGCAGTCTGCCTGGGCAGATTGCCCTGCCACCCGTTTCCAGGAGCCACGGATGGCTGATTTCGCCAGCCCCAGGAGCAAGCTGACAAGGACATCCTCATCCCTCTGTGCCCCCCTCCTTACTGGATGACCATATATGAATAGGGTGGGACTGAAATGCAACCAGAAGGCGAGAAGCAGCCCACGCAAATACGCAAAAAGGGGCTGCAGTCTCAGACACTCCACGTACATATGGTACACGGTCTCCTCCAGCCTGCAGAAGTGACACGCGGCTGGGAGATCCGTGTACAAACTAAAGAATTTATTACAGGGCACCGCCCTATGCAGCACCCCCCAGCCCAGATCCCCCAGGTGCATGGGAAGAACCCCCTCATAAAGGGACTTCCACTGGGGACCCCCTTCACCTCCAGGTGGAAAGACCGACTGCCATGGGTTGTCGGGACGGTGGACAAATGCTAGGAAGTGGAGGGTGTGGAGCAGCAGCCCATAAAGGTACCTCCTACTACATCCCCGAACGGGATTGTGGGTGTCGAGGAGAGGTGGTTCAAGTTGTGTGGACTCGGCTCCCGGGTAAGGCTGCGGGGCCTGGGCCCGACAAGCAGCTCAGCCTGAGTCGATCCACACACCCGTACCGCACTGACATCCGTTGGGGCAGGGCAAGGGTCGGCCAGGACCCCGCCCTCTGCCAGAGGAGGGAATTCCCGGCCTGAGGTAACCATGTTCCAGACTCTCAGTACGTCCTGATAGAAGCCGGGCAGACTCCGCAAAGCAGCACGGCTGACGCCCGCCGGTGGTAGCTGCATATCTTCGGCAAGACAGCAGCCCCTCCGGAGGAAGAATGTCGCCAACACGTGCCACCTGGGAGGGTGCTCGGCGTACAGGAATCTCTGCAGAGTCCTGAGGCGGAGAGCGGCCAGTCGTGTGCGTCCACACACCAGCGACTGTCCGTGCCCTCCCACTGTGTCTGACCCTGGGAGTGTGTGACAGAATGACAGAATGGAACAATTGGGAGGGGAGACTGACCTGTGACACACGTTGATGATGTCCCGAGCTCGGACGTGCTGCTCCTCCACCTTGCCAGCGAGGTAGAGGGCCGCCATGGCTACCAGGTAGGGGTCGTAGCTGCCCAGCGAAGTCCGGTCGAAGAACTTGTGGTAGATGGTGCACGCGGACGCCAGCGGCACTGAACGCATCCCCAACTTGATCCCTGCGGACACATGTGAGCGCGGTCAGGGAAGCCCGAAACAGGCCGTTCGACCCATCGTGTTTGTGCAAACCGCGGTAGCCGTCTGTCTGCGTGAGGTCCATATCCCTGCGTTCCCCGGCTGTTTAATGTGCCGGTCAAACAGCCCCCAGCACCACCCCTGACATCACATTCCAGGCACCACCACTCTCTGCGGGAGAGAAAACCCTGCCCCACACATCTTCTTTAAACATCCCCCTCTCAATTTAATGCACGGCCTCTAATTTTAAACATTTCAATCCTGTATTGGAATTGGTTAATCATTGTCACAGGCACGGAGATAAAAGTGAAGATCCTGGCTTGCATACTGTTCATACCGATCAGATCGTCACGCAGAGCATTGAGGTAGAACAAGGTAAAACAATAACAGAATGCAGAATAAAGTCTCACAGCTACAGAGGAGTGCAGTGCAGGTAAGTGATAAGGTGTACGTTCATAACGAGATAGGTTGTGAGGTCAAGAACCCATCATAGGAGGTCTGTTACAGCAGGGTAGAAGCTGTCCCTGATCCTGGTGGGACGGGCTCTCGGGCTTTTGTATCCTCTGCCCGATGGGAGAGGGGAGAGGGGAGAAGGGAGAATGTCTGGGGAGGGTGGGTGGGGTCCTTGCTTTACCGAGCCAGAGAGAAGAGCAGACAGAGTCCATGGAGGGCATGAATGTCTGCCCCCATCTCCACCTCTCATAATCTTATAAACCTCTACCAGGTCTCTCCACAGTCTGAACCGCTCCATCTTCTTAAGGCTCACACTCTCTCGGGAGAGCAGAGCTGTGGAATCTGCCCCCTCCACCTCCAATCCTGGTGAACCTCTCCTGCGCCCTCGCCAAAGCCGGCACACCCTCCCTGTGATTGGGTCGGGGTTGGGAGGGGGTTAACCAGAACTGTACACAACACTCCAGGTGTTACCTGCCCAGAGCTTTACACAGCTGCACTGTGACCTCCCGACTCTTGTACTCAACTGATTACGGCAAGTATATCGTACACCTTCTTCACATCCTGTTACGCGGACTACCGAGACAGAAGACCCTGACCGCGAGCAAGCATGTTAACTATTGGTCTTCAAACAAACACTCAATCGAACAAGTACTTTACTAAGTGACCCCAAAGTTACAAAACTGCAGCACTCAATAACACTCCTAACTCAAAGCAGGTACTTCGTTACGTCAACAACTACAAACCTGAACAGTCAACAAACAGGTGCTTGTCTAGGTGTGCACACGAGCCCACCTTCCTGCAGCACACTTTCCCAAGGGTCCAACACCAGTCGCAGCTCAGTCTGAATGGGAGCTCCTACAGAGAAAGGACACCGGGTCTCGCGCACTTATCCCCCTGCGCTGCCCCAAACCGGAAGCTGGTGTCATGGCATGAAAACCAGCCAACGGGAGACAGCTGCCACATCCTCCCAACGGGCCAATCGGTCACTGGCACAGCCGAAGAGGTTTGCAACCGGCCGGTAAGTTAACCCTTCACGTTACACCTCCCCATCTGCTCGCGCAGCACGTTCAGGGAGCTGTAGGCTTTGTGTGTAGTTTTTCATCGAGTCTGTTGCATTTCCCTGGAGGTCACAGGAGGGTCCCGAGTATGACTCCGCGAATAAAAGGCTGATTGTAGGAAGCGCGATTGAAGGCTCTGGGCCTTTACCTGCTGGAATTGCGAAGAATGCAGCGGGGGGGGGGTACCTCACTGAAACCTATCAACTGCTGATCAGGAGTTCCCAGCCTGGGTTCCACAGACACCTTGCTTAATGACATAAAGAAGGTTGGGAAGCCCAGGCCGAGATGGAGTGGATGTGGAGAGGATGTTTCCTATGGTGGGGGAGGGTGCGTAGCCTCAGAACAGCGATGAGGAGGAATTTCTTCAGCCAGAGGGTGATGAATCTGTGGAGGCCAAGTCATTGGGTGTATTTAAGGCAGAAGCTGGGTGTTTAATGTAGAAAGGCATGGACAGAGTGGATGTGGCAAAGTTGTTTCCCATGATGGAGGAGTCTAGTACGAGAGGGCATGACTTAAGGATTGAAGGGCGCCCGTTCAGAACAGAAATGCGAAGAAATTTTTTTAGTCAGAGGGTGGTGAATCTGTGGAATTTGTTGCCACAGACGGCAGTGGAGGCCAAGTCATTGGGTGTATTTAAGGCAGAGATTGATAGGTATCTGAGTAGCCAGGGCATCAAAGGTTATGGTGAGAAGGTGGGGGAGCGGGACTAAATGGGAAAATGGATCAGCTCATGATAAAATGGCGGAGCAGACTCGATGGGCTGAACGACCAACTTCTACTCCTTTGCCTTATGGCCTTATGGTTGGTCGGGGCACGGAAAAGGTTATGGGGAGAAAGCAGGAGATTGGGGCTGAGAGGGAGAAGGTATCAGCCATGATGAAATGGCGAAGGAGATGATGGGCTGAATGGCCTAATTCTGTTCCTATATCTTATGGTCTGCTTTGTTCTACGGTGGATGCCAACAAGAAAATAAATCTCGGGTGACATATATGAACTTTGATAATAAATTTACTTTGAACTATGGACTTGGACTGCAAGATCCCTCTGTACATCAGTGCTCTGCCTTTGCTGGACACTGTCCTCTGACATTTGGCCTAACGTGCTGTACCTCACACTTGTCCAGTTTAACCTCCACCTGCCATTTCTCTGCCCACATTTCCATTTCACCAACCTCCCTTGGCCACGTTTCTCACCGCCCACCACGCCAGCGGCTTTTGTGTCAACCACACAAAGTTAACAAATTTATTTCAGTTTAGTCATGGACAGAGACACTCAAGCAGCCATTATATTAGGTAGTCCTGCTCATTAATGCAAATATCTAATCAGCTAATCCTGCGGCAGCAACTCAATGCATGAAAGCACGCCGATGTGGCCAAGAGGTTCAGTTGTTGCTCAGACCAAACATCAGAATCAGGGAAGAAATGTGATGTGAGTGACTGTGGAGTGATTGTTGGTGCCAGATGGGGTGGTTTGAGTATCTCAGAAACTGCTGATCTCCTGGGATTTTCACACACAGCAGTCTCTAGCGTTCACAGATAATGGTGCGAAAACAAAATCCAGTGAGCGGCTGTTCTGTGGGTGAAAATGCCTTGTTAATGAGACAGAGGTCAGAGAAGAATGGCCAGACTGGTTCAAGCTGAGAAGGAGGCAACAGTAATTCAAATAACCATACGTTATAACAGTGGTGAGCAGAAGAGCATCTCTAAACGCACAACCTTGAAGTGCATGGACTGCAGCACCGGGTACAACTCCTGTACTTAACAAAGTGGCCAGTGAGGCAACCTTCCTCTCCATCCACAACACTGGCAACTTTCTGTGTCACCTGCAAACTTTACTAATTTATTTAAATCATTTCTCTATCTATACCAGAAGGTTGAAAGTAAGTTTTGTTATCAAAGTACATATATGTCACCATATACAACCCTGCTCCTGACAAGCTGCATCTCCGTCTGGTCTGGGAGCAGCTCAGCATTGGACCAGAAGTCCCTACGAAGGACTGTAAGAACGGCCGAGAGAATCACAGGGGTCTCCCTACCATCCATAGGGGACACTTATCGTGAGCGCTGCATACGTAGGGCCCTTATTGTTATTAAGGATCCCACCCATCCATCCAGCATCCTCTTTGACTTCCTACCATCGGGCAGGAGACTCTGGTGCATAAAGACAAGACGGTCAGGATAGGATGGGAAACAGTTTCTTACCTCAGGCCATTAGGCTTCTGAACTCCCTGTCACATCGCATTTGAAGAGTCAAAGGTTAATCTGTTCAGTACCATACAGTATTTAATCTGTGCTCTTTACTGTGTTTATCTATGCATAATTAATCTATAGATTTTATCCTTACTTTCCTATATTACTACGTGTTATACATGTGTTGTGTGTTCTATGTGCTTTACACCCTGGTTCGGAGAAACATCTCGTTTGACGGTGTACATGTATATAGTTAAATGACAAGAAACCTGACTTGATGATTCATTTTCCAGTGGACATAGTCACCTAATCTATAGAACGGTAACTATCACCCGATCAATGAAAGATCAACCAGAGTGCAGAAGACAACAAACTGTGCAAATACAGATATAAATAAATAACGAGAACATGAGATAGTGAGATAAAGAGTCCTTAAAGTGAGATCATTGATTATGGGAGCATCTCAATGGATGGGCAAGTGATGGGCCCTTTTAATCACGAGCCTGATGGTTGAGGGGCAGTAACTGCTCCTGGACCTGATGGCAGCAGCGGGAAGAGAACACGGGCCTGGATGGTGAGGATCTCTGACGATGGAGGCTGCTTTCCTACGACAGCGTCTCAGGTAGATGTGCTCAGTGGTTGGGAGGGCTTTACCCGTGAGGTTCTGGGCCCAACAGAGGTCCTGCCACTGGTCACGGACACAGTAGCTGGGTGTCACGGTAGGGTAGCGGTTAGCATGACGCCATTGCAGTTTGGGGCATCGGAGTTCACTGTTCAATCCCGGCATCCTCTCTGTACGACCCCGTTTGAACTCTCATCTGCAAGCCCTCTGGTGTGAGACTTTCCGGACCTGGGAGGCAGATACCAACCATCTACTCCATTTGGAGTAGATGGTGTGGGGGTGGGGGGGAGGTGGGGAGGTGGTGAGATATGGGAGAGAGAGGGAAGTGGATGATGCACAGACAGAGAGAGAGAGAGAGGGGGGGAGAGAGAAACGCCACAGTAGTGTCGTGGTTACCATTACAGCTCAGGGAGCTGGAGCTCAGAGTTCAATCCCAGCACCGTCCTCTGCAGGAAAGTCTGTACGCCCTCCCCGTGGAATGTGAGGGTTCCCACCGGGTGCTCCGGTTTCCTCCCACAGTTCAAAGATGTACCGGTTAGCAAATTAATTGATCGTTGTAAATTGTCCCGCGATTAGGTTCGGGCAGAGTTTCCCAGTAACGGTATTGGTCCATGGCATAAAAAAGGTTGGGAACTCCTGGTTTAGCTTCCAATCGGGGGTTACGGGGGGCGGGGGTAGCTTCAAGGGCCTATTCCGCACTGTATCTCCATAAAATAACACTCCTCCATCCAAATCCGTGCAGGAGCTATGTCCGAAGATTTCCTGAGGAAGGTGATGAGGCATGATTACGGAGAGAGGGGTGGGAAGGAGGGAGGGGGAGAGGTGGGAAGGAGGGAGGGGGGAAGGGGGGAGGGTTGAGGGGTGGGAAGGGGAGGGGGAGGGGGAGAGGGGAGGGGGAGAGGGGAGGGGGAGGGGGAGGGGGAGGGGGAGGGGGAGGGGGGAGGGTTGGGGGTAGGGGGGAGGGTTGAGGGGTGGGAAGGGGAGGGGGAGAGGGAGGGGGAGAGGTGGGAAGGAGGGGGGGGTGGGAAGGAGGGAGGGGGTGGGGAGGGGGGAGGGAGGGGGTGGGGAGGGGGGAGGGGGGAGGGGTGGGGAGGGGTGGGAAGGAGGGGGGAGCGGTGGGGAGAGGGGGAGGTGGGGCAGAGGGGGAGAGAAGGAGGAGAGAACATGGAGGTGAGGCGGATTAGAGGAAGAGACCGGTGAGGGTCTGGAGCAAGAGGGAGGTGAGGAGGGAATGAGGGTCCGATTACAATCTCTCACCGGACTCGATGATGAAACGACAGACCCGGAAGTGACTCCGCTTCTCCCGCGGGTCCCCAGGCGCTCCCTCCATCCCCCAGCCTCGATGAGGGAGCTCCTCCCTCTGCTGGGATCCTGCTGTGCCGCAGGATAGGGGGGGACTCCACTGCCGTCCGGCGCCGCGGCGCCGTCTGGTGACGTTTGTGGGGGTGGGGCTTGATCGAGCGGGGGAGGCGGGGCTCAGACGGCGGTCACGAGTGACAAGCTCAGGGAGCGTGCGGGGGCGGGGCCTAAGGACACGTCAGGAAAAAGGGGCGGAGCCCCAGCGCAGTAGTCACGTGGGGCGGCGAGCTAGGAGGAAGGGCAAAGAGGCGGAGAAAGAGTGGGAGTGATGAGGGAAAGGAGATTGAGGGGAGGGGGTTGAGGGAAAAGGGGATGAGGGTAGGAGGGATGAGGGGGAGGGTAGGAGGGATGAGGATGAGGGCAAGAGGGTTGAGGGGGAGTGAGGGGAAGGGGGTTGAAGGGAGGTTGGATGAGTGGAAGGGGGTTGAGGGGAGGGTGGAGGGGGAGGGTGGAGGGGGAGGGGGATGGGGATAGGGTGATGAAGGGAGAGTGAAGGGGATGAGGGGAGGGTGAGGGGGATGAGGGGAAGGGGATGAGGGGAGGGTGAGGGGGATGAGGGGAGGGGAAGGGGATGAGGGGATGGTGAAGGGGATGAGGAGGATGGGGAGGGGTGATGAGAGGGTGAAGGAGATGGGGAGGGTGTTGGGGAATGAGGAGTGGTGGGAGGAAGGGGGAATGAGGGAAGTGGGAAGGAGTAAAGGGGATGGAAGGAGGAGGGAGGGTGAGGGGAGGAAGGAATGAAGGAGGGGAAGGAGCATGAGGCGAGGGATGGAGGGAGGGATAGAAGAGTGGTGAGGGATGGAAGAGGGCAGGGGTAGGAAGTAGGGGCGTGAGCGGAGTAGGGAGGGGTTGGGAACTGGAGGGAGGGAAGGGGAGCATGGGGTAAGGAAGGAGGGTAGGGAAGTAGGAGGGTTGTGGAAGGAAGGAGCCTGGAGAGGGGAAGGGGGTGAAGGAAGAGAGAGGGGAGGGAGGAGACAGAAGGAGGAGAGAGGGAAGGGAAGGAGGACAGAGGGAGGGGGATAAAAGGAGGAGGGAAAGGAGGAAAGGGCAGAGGGAAGGAGGAGGGAATGTGGGAAGGAGGAGAGGGGGAGAGAAAGAGGACAGAGGGAGAGTGAAGACAGGATGGAAAGGTGTGAAGGAGGAGGGAGGTAAGGGGAAAGGAAGACGAGTAGGGGAGGGATTAAGGTGGGGTCAGGGTAGGGGAATTGGGAGGGAAAGGGAAGGGGTAGGCTGAAGATGGAGGATGCAAGGGGAGGGAAAAGGGGGAGGTGGGGAGTGTTGAGGGACCTCGGTGTACGAGGGTAGGACACACACCGTGATTGGGAGGAAGTCTTGAGGGACAGAGGGACTCGGTGTACGAGGGTAGGACACACACCGTGAATGGTGGGGAGTGCTAAGCACACAGAAAGGGTGTGGAGGCCTTGGGGAGGGTGCAGAACAGGGTCACCAGGATGCTACCTGGATCAGAGGGTGTGAGCTGTAGGGAGAGAGTGAACAAACTGGGGTTGTTTGCTCTGGAGCGGTGGAGACCTGACAGAGGTTTATATGATTACGGGAGGCACGGATGGAGTAGAAAGACAGACTCTCGTTCCCAGGGTAGAAGTCTCAGATACCAGAGGGCAGATCTCGAGGGCAAAATTGAATGAAGATGCATGGGCAAGTTTGTTTGTATGTTTTTGTATGTTTGTTTTGTTTTTATGCAGAGTGGGTGCCAGGAATGCCCCGGAATGGGTGGTGGTAGAGATAGTTATGATTGGGAGGGACGTTTAAGGGACTCATGAAAGGGCGGCGAATGGAGGGATATGACATCATGCAGGAAGAATGGGGTCGTTTGGGTTGCAGACGCCACGGGCCGAAGGGCTGCCACAACCTCGAGGGGCTGAAGGACCTTCGCCTGGAGCAAAATTGCATATTCTGTCTGGGCGGCCTTCACCTCGATGGCATGAGTATTGATTTCTCTAACATTTTCACCCCCCCTTTAATTTCTTTCACTTCCCACTCTGGTTTCCCTCTCACCTGCCTATCATCTCCCCCTGGTGCCCCTTCTCCTACGGTCCACTCTCCTCTCCGGCCCTTTACTTTTCCTACCCGTCTAACTTCACCTCTCACCTTCTAGCTATCCTCCTTTACCCCCACCCCTCCATCTTTTCACTCTGGTGTCTCCCCACTTCCTTTTCCAGTCCTGAAGAAGGGTCTCGGCCGAAAATTTCAACTGCTTATTCCCCTCCATGGATGCTGCCCGACCTGCTGATTTCCTCCAGAATTAGATGTTTGTGCGTTTCTCTGGATTTCCAGCATCTGCACGGTCCCTCAAGTATAAAGCCCGAGACGAGGGCTTTGTTCCACAAGGCTAGTCTTTTGAGTATAAGAGCAGACATAGGAGCAGAATTGGGCCAATCACGCTTTCGAATCTTCTCTGCCATTCCATCATGGCTGATTTATTATCCCTCTTAACCCCAAGCTTCGGCCATCTTCCCGTAGCCTTTGACACCCTGACTAGTCCAGAGCCTGTCAACCTCCATTTTAAATATACCCAATGACTCGTCCTCCGCAGCCATCTATGGCAATGAATTCCACAGACTCACCATCCCGAGTGAAGAAATTCCTCCCCACCTCTGTTCTAAAGGGAGGTCCCGCTATTCAGAGGCAGTGCCCTCTGGTCCTCGGCGCCCCCATGATAGGCAACACCCTCTCCACATCCACTCTATCCAGGCCTTTCAGTATTCGGTAGGTTTCAGCGAGACACCCTCCCACCACCACCTCCTCAATTCTTCTAACCTCCAGTGAGAACAAGCCTGGGAGCCATCAAGGCCTCCTCATACGTTAACCCTTTCATTCCCGGGATTCCACATTTATAAATAGCAGAAGATATTTCGGAGCGGTGACCATAACTGGGAAGGAGTTGACAGGTGATTGGAACACGATTCGACCTTGACTCAGTTCGTTCCATTGTGTTTTGCCGGTTTAAAGTGTCTCCCAATTCCCCCACTGACCCATGTCAGAGGCACAGAAATAGGATTTGGCACCTGCCCCTCGAAACACAACACCATTCTGTAAGGCTTAGGAGCAGATTTAGGCCATTGTACCCATCATGTCTGTGCCATTTATTTTCCCCTTGGAGCCCTTCTGTTCTGCTCCCCCTCCCCGCCGTATCCTCTGACACCCTGACTAATCAAGAACCTGTCAATCTCCGCTTTAAATATACCCGCTGACTTGGCCTCCACAGCCATCTGTGGCAACAAATTCCACAGATTCATCACCGCCTCGTTAAAGAGAACACTCCTCTGTTCTAAATGGACGCCCCCACTATAGGAAACATCTTCTCCACGTCCGCACCATCCTAGTGCGATGGATTCACCGGGATGCTCCCGGGACTGGAGGGATTGAGTTGTAAGGGGAGGCTGGACAGGCTGGGACTGTTTTCCCTGGAGTGAAGGAGGCCAAGGGGTTTATGAGGGGTGTAGACAAGGTGGATGGTCAGTCTTTTTCTCCAGTGGAGGTGAGGGTCTAAAACTAGAGGGCACAGGTTTAAGGAGGAGAGGAGGGAACTGCGTGAGGGGCAACTTTGGTCTGTATATGGATTGAGCTGCCAGAGGAGGTGGTTGAGGCAGTATGTGAGGAGGGAGTACCGTGCTACGGGAGGGGCAGAGAAGAGGGGGCGCCACACTGAGGGAGGGGCAGAGAGGAGGGGGCGCCGTAGGATGCAGGGGAGAGGTGTGAGCGCCACACTGTGGGGGGGCAGAGAGGAGGGGGCGCCGCAGGATGGTGGGGAGAGCTGTGAGCGCCACACTGCGGGAGGGGCTGAGAGGAGGGGGTGCCGTGCTGTGGGAGGGTGGTGAGGTGTGAGTGCTGCAGGAGGGAGCAACACAGTAGGGGAGGGGATCATTCATTGCCCAGTTGAAATGCCACTGCCCTGATGACCTTGAAAACTCTTCTGTGCATGGAATGTCTTTGTTCCTGCTATTTATAACAAGGACCAGGCAGGGTCTGTGGACGGGAGAGAGACACACACTCATACAGCCACACACAAAGGGTGTGACGTGGGAGAGAGAGAGAGAGACCAGCTCAGACACAAGGGCACCCACTGCAAACCTTGCTCTCCCCCCATCTTGAACCTTCTCGTCCCCCTGACAGCACAGAGACAACATGGATGATATCTACAAAGCAGCGGTGAGTTACCAGATCTGCTGACCCCCGCGGTATGGCGCTCCCTCCTCACCAACCCTCCGTCGAAGCGGCCCTCCTCGCCGACCTACCCTCAGCACGGCCCTCCCTCGATCCGCTGCTCCCTCCTTGCTGTCCCTCCCGCAGCACACTGCTGCCTCCTCGGCAACCCACCCTCGAAACGGCACTCCCTCAATGCAGCACGCTGCTCCCTCCTCGCTGACCCACCCTCGCCAACCCTCCCTCGATGCGGTGCTCCCTCCTCGATAAAATTGGGACTGCTATTAAAACTTCCCACTGTTCCTGGGGAGAATATTCCCCCCTTCCTCTGCCCCCAGAAATTAACGGCAGGGTCACAGGCATTTTGAGATTGCCAGCTCATGACTGGAGTGCTTGGCCTGTTTCACTAGGACTCTGCTCTACTCCGTCACTTTGACCATTGAGCTAACAATTCCTTGAGCACTAGTGCTGAATCTGCAAGTTTGCAGCACGTCCAGGCTCAGCTTTTCCTCGACAAATATCCCACGTTTGTTAAAACTGGCTCATCATTGTCTCGTGTATGGAGGCTCGGTGACTTTGTTCGTTTTGCATGCCGTTCGTACAGATTATTTTGATTGCATGGGGGCGTCGAGGTAGTACAAGAGCAAAATCACCAACAGACTGCAGAATAAAGTGTTTATGACAGAAGTCCAGTGTGGGCAGAGAGTTAAGATGCAAGGGGCCACGACGAGGTAGATTGCAAGGGGAATAGTTTGTCTTGTTATACTAGGGGATTGTTCAATATTTTTATAACAGCAGGGTAGAGGCAGTCCTCGAGCTTGGTGGGACGTGCTTGCAGGCTGCCCAAAGGTTTTGGGGGGGGGGGAGGCGGAGAGAGAAGAGAGAATGTCGGGGGTGGGTGGGGTCTTCCATTAGGCTGGCTGCTATATTGAGAAGTGCAGACAGAGTCCACAAGGGGGAGGCTGGTTTCTGTGATGGCCTGAGCTGTTGTGCCTGGTTTCCTGAGGCCTTGGCCAGAGCAGTTGCCATACTGACTACGAGCTGTGATTCCCTGATGCTTTCTTCGCTGCACCAATTAAAACTGATGAGGGCCGACGGGGATGTGCGGAGTTCCCAGTAGGGGTGCCAGTGAGATTGCTTGGATGTGGGGCCCACATGGTTGGACCAGGGCAGGCAGTTGGAGGTGTTCGCATCTGGGAACCTGATGCTGACAACTCTCTCGACCTTAGCCCCTACTCCTCCCTCGCTCCAGCAGATGTGGTTTTCTGGGGCACCAGGCTGATCGAAGCAGAGGCGTTCCAGCCATTCTTTGCTGATTGCAGTCCGTGGGTCAGGAAGACTAGAACCCATTTGTAGAGGAAGGTGTTGAGCCCCTGGCCCAAGAGCTTGGAAGTGAGTTAATTTGAGGAAAAAATGGCATAAAAAGTGTCCACGGTCTACACCGTGAATGGTGGGGAGTGTCGAGGGACAGAGGGAGCTCGGTGTACGAGAGCAGGACACACACCGTGAATGGTGGGGAGTGTCGAGGGACAGAGGGTCCTTGGTGTATGAGGGTAGGGCACGCACCGTGAATGGTGGGGAGTGTCGAGGGACAGAGGGTCCTCGGTGTATGAGGGTAGGGCATGCACCGTGAATGATGGGGAGTGTCGAGGGACAGCGGGTAGGACACACAACGTGAATGGTGGGGAGTGTCAAGGGACAGAGGGACTTCAGTGTACGAGGGTAGGACGCGCACCGTGAATGGTGGGGAGTGTCGAGGGACAGAGGGTCCTTGGTGTATGAGGGTAGAGCACGCACCGTGAATGGTGGGGAGTGTCGAGGGACAGCGGGTAGGACACGCAACGTGAATGGTGGGGAGTGTTGAGGGACAGAGGGACGTTGGTGTACGAGGGTAGGACGCGCACCGTGAATGGTGGGGAGTGTCAAGGGACAGAGGGACCTCGGTGTACGAGGGTAGGACGCGCACCGTGAATGGTGGGGAGTGTCAAGGGACAGAGGGACCTCGGTGTACGAGGGTAGGACGCGCACCGTGAATGGTGGGGAGTGTCAAGGGACAGAGGGACCTCGGTATACGAGGGTAGGATATGCATCGTGAATGCTGGGGAGTGTCAAGGGACAGGCTACTGAAGAACATCTACAACTCTCTCCGTCCCACAGTGTGTTGAGGTGATAACCGATCTTTCTCTCTTCCCCCCCATCCCCCAATGCAGGTTGAACAGCTCACCGACGAACAGAAGAATGGTCAGTATACAACTCCATTCCAATCCATCAGCTGCCATCAGGAGACCAGGCTCCTGGGGGTTGGGGACCGAAGGGAAACACAAGGCAAAAGCAGAAAAAGGCCATTTGGCCCATTGAGACTGTTCTGCCATTCCATCATGGCTGATTTATTAACCCTTCTCCTGTCTTCTCCCCCAATCTTTGACGCCCTGATTAATCCAGAAAGTATCAACTTCCGCTTTAAATGACTTGCAATCCACTACCATCTGTGGTGATGAATTCCACAGATTCACCACCCTCTGGCTAAAGAAATTCCTCCTCATCTCTGTTCTGAAGAAACACCCTTTTATTCTGAGGCTGTACCCTCTGGTCCTGGACTCCCCAAATATCAGAAACATCCTCCCCACATCCACTCTATCTAGGCCTTTCAATATTCAATAGGTTTCAATGAGACCCCCCCCCCCATTCTTTTAAACCCTAGGAAGTACAGGCTCAGAGCCATCAAACGCTCCTCATACAGTAAACCTTTCATCCCAGAGATCATTCACACCAATCTCCCCTGCACCCTCTCCAATGCAGGCACATCCTCAGATGGTTTGGGGGATTTCTGTGGGGGGAGCTTCACTCTGTGTCTGACCCCGGGAGTCTGTGATGTGACACTGTGGAGGGAACTTCACTCTGTGTCTGACCCTGGGAGTGTGTGATGGGACGGTGCGGAGGGAGCGTCACTCTGTGTCTGACCCCGGGAGTGTGTGATGGGACGGTGCGGAGGGAGCGTCACTCTGTGTCTGACCCCGGGAGTGTGTGATGGGACGGTGCGGAGGGAGCGTCACTCTGTGTCTGACCCCGGGAGTGTGTGATGGGACGGTGCGGAGGGAGTTTCACTCTGTGTCTGACCCCGGGAGTGTGTGATGGGACGGTGCGGAGGGAGCGTCACTCTGTGTCTGACCCCGGGAGTGTGTGATGGGACGGTGCGGAGGGAGCGTCACTCTGTGTCTGACCCCGGGAGTGTGTGATGGGACGGTGCGGAGGGAGCGTCACTCTGTGTCTGACCCCGGGAGTGTGTGATGGGACGGTGCGGAGGGAGTTTCACTCTGTGTCTGACCCCGGGAGTGTGTGATGGGACGGTGCGGAGGGAGTTTCACTCTGTGTCTGACCCCGGGAGTGTGTGATGGGACGGTGCGGAGGGAGCTTCACTCTGTGTCTGACCCCGGGAGTGTGTGATGGGACGGTGCGGAGGGAGCTTCACTCTGTGTCTGACCCCGGGAGTGTGTGATGGGACGGTGCGGAGGGAGCTTCACTCTGTGTCTGACCCCGGGAGAGTGTGATGGGACGGTGCGGAGGGAGCTTCACTCTGTGTCTGACCCCGGGAGAGTGTGATGGGACGGTGCGGAGGGAGCTTCACTCTGTGTCTGACCCCGGGAGAGTGTGATGGGACGGTGCGGAGGGAGCTTCACTCTGTGTCTGACCCCGGGAGAGTGTGATGGGACGGTGCGGAGGGAGCTTCACTCTGTGTCTGACCCCGGGAGAGTGTGATGGGACGGTGCGGAGGGAGCTTCACTCTGTGTCTGACCCCGGGAGAGTGTGATGGGACGGTGCGGAGGGAGCTTCACTCTGTGTCTGACCCCGGGAGTGTGTGATGGGACGGTGCGGAGGGAGCTTCACTCGGTGTCTGACCCCGGGAGTGTGTGATGGGACGGTGCGGAGGGAGCTTCACTCGGTGTCTGACCCCGGGAGTGTGTGATGGGACGGTGCGGAGGGAGCGTCACTCTGTGTCTGACCCCGGGAGTGTGTGATGGGACGGTGCGGAGGGAGCTTCACTCGGTGTCTGACCCCGGGAGTGTGTGATGGGACGGTGCGGAGGGAGCTTCACTCTGTGTCTGACCCCGGGAGTGTGTGATGGGACGGTGCGGAGGGAGTTTCACTCTGTGTCTGACCCCGGGAGTGTGTGATGGGACGGTGCGGAGGGAGCTTCACTCTGTGTCTGACACCGGGAGTGTGTGATGGGACGGTGCGGAGGGAGCTTCACTCGGTGTCTGACCCCGGGAGTGTGTGATGGGACGGTGCGGAGGGAGTTTCACTCTGTGTCTGTGTTCCAGAGTTCCGTGCGGCCTTCGACATCTTCGTGCAGGACGCGGCGGATGGCTGCATCAGTACCAAGGAGCTGGGGAAGGTGATGCGGATGGTGGGGCAGAACCCCACCCCCGAGGAACTGCAGGAAATGATTGATGAGGTGGACGAGGATGGTGAGGAAACCCTCGGGGGAGGGGGAATTACGCCCCAGTACTGTTTCTCCACCCCAACCCAACTTCCCAGAGCCAGCCAAATCCCTCCACTCAGGTCCAGCAGTGGGGCCTTTCCTGTATTATCCAGGGGAACCTGGAGGGGGTCAGGCACTGAATTGGGAACGGGGATAGTAACCTCGATTGGGTGTCCCTGCAAAACGGAAGGAGGATCCAAGGGATCCAGGGGCGGGAGGTGGTAAAGCTTGGGAAAGGGATGAGGGGGGAAAATATCCAGGGAGGTGGAGTGGGAGGAATATCCGAGGGGGAGAGAGTGGTACCAATATCAGAGGAAGTGGGTGGAATATACTCCAGGTGGGGTGGGAGAGCCTGCTGTATGCCTGCTGACCCCTCTCCCCACCCCATGCCCCCTCTTCCAGGGAGCGGGACAGTGGACTTTGACGAGTTCCTGGTGATGATGGTGATGTGTACCAAGGACGAGAGCAAAGGGAAGTCAGAAGAGGAGCTGGCTGAACTCTTCCGCATGTTCGACAAGTAGGTGCTGATTCTGGTGTTGGGGGGGGGGTGTCATGGGACCGCCCACTCAACTTCCCCTCCCTCCCACTTTAGCACCCTTACGTCTTCTTGACCCCCCTCCTTCCCCTACACCCCCTCCCTGTCCCTGTGACCCCCCCCACCCCCACAACCCAAATTCCTCGTCCACCCAGGTATCGGCGAGGGTTTTGTGGGTGTCTGAGAAGCTGCAGCGTTGGTGTTCTTGGGCTGAGGCTCTTCTGGAGACCGGGAGGACCCTGCTTCCCTGGGAATGAGACCGGACCTGGACCTAGACCATTCAGTCCCTCCTGAAGAATCCCACTGGCTCGCTGGGCAACCGTTACTGCAACCTCAAACAGTGAAACCTGATGTTGGGGGAGCTGTAGAGGTAGTGTACCGGGTACCCAGATTACCCGAGTCTCAGATCCAGAAGTGAGGCCGTTCGGCTCCTCACTGCTGCTACTCCATTAAATAGCCAATCTTCAAGCTTGTCCCCAACCCTCTTGGCGTGGGAGGGGCTGCTGGAGTCTGCGGGGACCATGGGGCAGGTAACATTGGGAGAGGGAGGGGTTGAACTGTGGTGACCATCTGGAGGGGAACTTTACGGGCTGAAATTCTAAAGTCAATGAAATGGCAGTGATCAACGGCCAAGGGGACTGATACGAAAGCAGAAGTTCCATGGGCCGGCCATTGGCCAGCAGGACAGGGAACATATTGGTGTTCAGCCAAGAGGAGCTGGAGGGTTTTGGGGAGGAAGAGATGGGTGCGAGGGGGTTACGGAGGTGTAGGGATGTTGAGATACCAGCCCACACGTGCTCGGTGCTCTCCCTAGGAAAATGGATGGGTGGGACGGGTAGGGATGGTGGGACACCAGCCCATACGTGTTTGATACTCTCCCCAGGAACACAGATGGGTACATCGACCTCGACGAGCTGAAAGGAATGCTGGAGGCAACAGGGGAGGTGATCACAGCCGACGACATCGAGGAGCTAATGAGGGACGGAGACAAGAACAATGACGGCAAGATCGACTACGATGGTAAAGGAGTGGGGGAACTGGGCGGGGGGGGGGGGAGAGGAAGGGAACATGAAGATGACAGCTGTGGCTGGGACCCGGCACAATTAGGACAGGCTTCTTCTGCTCTGCCATCACCCTCTTCTCTCTCCTTCCCTTCCAGAGTTCCTCGAGTTCATGAAGGGAGTGGAGTAGAGGAAGGAAGCCAAGCTGCCACCCCCACCCCTGGGTGAGAAATTGGAATATCTTCAGAATCCACTCCGTCGCTGCATCCTCCCTCTGGAATACCTCTTCCCAATAAAACAAGCTGCTTAAGTGCTGAGTCATGTCTTCAATCTTCATGTTTCCACACCCATCCCCGTCCCATCACACACCCTCAGGCTCAGACAACGAGTGAAGCTCCCTCCACACACTCCTAGGCTCAGACACAGAGTGAAGCTCCCTCCACACCGTCCCATCACACACTCCCGGGGTCAGGCACAGAGTGAAGCTCCCTCCACACCGTCCCATCACACACTCCCGGGGTCAGACACAGAGTGAAACTCCCTCCACGCTGTCCCATCACACACTCCTGGGGTCGGACACAGGGTGAAGCTCCCTCCACACCGTCCCATCACACACTCCCGGGGTCAGACACAGAGTGAACTCCCTCCACACCGTCCCATCACACACTCCCGGGATCAGACACAGAGTGAAACTCCCTACACACTGTCCCATCACATACTCCCAGGGCCACAGAGTGAAGCTCCCTCCACATCGTCCCATCAAACACTCCTGGGCTCAGACACAGAGTGAAACTCCCTCCACACCATCCCATCACTCCCAGGGTTAGACAGAGTGAAGCTACAGCAACACCAGCCCATGACTCCCTGTCTCAGCGACATCCTCCCTCCAGATTCTATTTGTGCAGCCACTCCCCTGCCTCGGACAGCACGGTGGTTTTGTGGTTCAAGCTCAGGGCTTCGGAGTTCAATCCCAACATCATCAGAAAGGAGTCTTCCCCGTAAACCGCGTGGGCTTCCTCTCGGTGCTCCAGTCCGAAGAGTACAGGGTAGTAGGCTAAATGGTCATTGTAAATTGTCCTGTGATTAAGTTAGGGTAAAATCGGGAGGTTGTCAGAGGTTGCTGGGTGACTTAGCTCAAAGGGCCTATTCCACGCTTTCTCTCTGAACAAGAAATCATTCTGCTCCCCACCCCCCCCATTTGCTCCCAAACTCCCTCCCTGACACCAGCCCTGCCTCTCCCTGTGAGGTCCCTCAGTCCACACACAGGCCCCAAAAGTCCCCCATTCCCCGAAGGCAATTAAATGGCAACGGAGAGTCTGTTCTGTGCATTGATTTTTATTAAAAAGCATTCCTAAATTGAGAGGTTAAAAATGTGTATCTGCCACGGCTCTTTCCCCCACCAAGAGTTGAGTTCTCACTCGGGTGAAAACCCCAAGTGAGGCCAAACTTCTGCTGCCCAAATCTTGGGCGCCCGGTTAGACACGTTTCCCGCCCCAGAGGGTCTAGTGGGAAACTCAGCCTCTTGAGGGGCGGAGTGGGGGAAGTATATGGTGTACAAAGGGTGGCTGGCATCCCTCAAGGGAAGGGAGAAAAAAAAGGGAGAGAGAAAGGAGGACTGGAATCCATTACCTCAAGCAGGTCTCTGTGACAAAATGGGTCCTATGTTTACGACCTTATGTTTGACCCCACTCCTCCACCCCCTCAAGGCAGAAGCTGGACCTAACAGCTTATTCCAGGCATCATTTTAAAAACAGAGCACCTTGCGTACTGGTTACTCTGCACATTGGTAAACAAAAAATGAGATTATTTTCCCCCTCTTTGAGGCTGAGGGAGCCTAGTTGTGCGTCCGAGTCCGTTACCAACAAAGTAAACAATAAAAATTAATGCAGAATTGTGAAGAAATCTTCGAGCACCAACCAATGTTAGGAGGGGTTGGAAAGGAATTCTGGGATTAGCAAGAGGGTGAATTCATGACCTGGGCCTAGCTGTCTCCATAGCAACAGGGCCCTGTGGACAGGAGGGAGGGAGGAGAAATGGATGTCCATCCAAGGGCTCACACCACTTGACCTCGAGCGGGCAGACTTCCGTCAGAAGGACGTGCTGGAGGGAGGGCAGACATCCTGGTGCCCAAGAGGGTACCTCCCTCCCACCGCCCAATCGCGTCCGGGCACAGGAGCATTTAGACTCACGGCGGTCCAACCCACTGGAGCTGGGACATATGCAGAGGGTGGGCAACCTCGTTAAGGGCCATGCGACATGTAAACCCAGTTACAGAAGTTCAAAGGAGATGGCATAATAGTGGCAGGTCAAGTGTTACAGGTCCTGAAACCCCGCCGCCCCCCCCCCCCAAGAAGGTTCATTCATTGGGGGAGAAAAGAAACGTTTAAGGGGTCAATGGGGAGTAATGAAAGAGTTAAAGGGTGTAAACTCAGTTGACGGGGTAGGAAAGCGTTAAAATGTGACCTCAGTTCACAGGTGTAAATGGGAAGGGTTAAAGGACAGTAGGAAAGGGGTTAAAGGGCATCACCTCAGATTACAGGGGCAATGGGAGTAGCAAAGGGTTAAAGGGCATGACCCAGTTTGCAGGGTCATCAGTAAAGGGTGAGGAGCAGGACAAGGGTTAAAGTCCTTGACACAAAGGCAGAGGGTGAGAAATGGACGGGTCAGG
Source organism: Mobula birostris (assembly GCF_030028105.1). NCBI lineage: Eukaryota > Metazoa > Chordata > Chondrichthyes > Myliobatiformes > Myliobatidae > Mobula > Mobula birostris. Next base: position 21,599,550 of record NC_092398.1, on the reverse strand, counting down.
GGCTAGCGGATGTGCGACATCTCGTCGAGGAAGGGGGTCTTCATGCAGCCGGTGCAGAGCTGGTCCATCCAGAGGGGAGCCTCGTGCTGCAAGGGCGTGCGGCGGGGGTAGAAGGTGTACGCCATGTCGTAGTTGAGCAGGCAGCTGAGCGAGCACATGTAGAGGTCGGAGAATCGACAGAGGCGCCGGGAGAAGTAGGTGGGGTTGTGACACGTCCGGAAAATGCTGCCAAAACGCGGGTTGAAGAGGTTCTTGGCAAATGCCCTGCCGGGGGGAGGGAGGAGAGAGAGAACCGGGGGGGGGGGGGTGGAGGAGTGCGAGAGGGGAGAGAATTCAGTTTCCAGTGACAATAAACCAGTCTGCCCACCTCCCCCCACCCTCAGTCGCTCTATTCTCCACTCTAACTCTGCTCTTCCCTCTCTGTAAATTTGCCCAATCCTCCTCCCTCTTCTCCTCTCCCCCCGCCGAACCCCCGTCTCTTGCTGCTCACTCTCCCTCTCCCCTCCCTCTTCTCCTCCCCCCCCCGCCGAACCCCCGTCTCTTGCTGCTCACTCTCCCTCTCCCCTTCCTCTTCTCCTCCCCCCCCCGCCGAACCCCCGTCTCTTGCTGCTCACTCTCCCTCTCCCCTTTCCACCATTGCCTCTAATTTTTATTTTCACAGTGCTCTGAAATTTTTTACTCGGCCAGAAAACTGTGCAGTACTTTAAATGTGTTTTTACTTGTAACGTCCATACTATGAATATACAGAATTAAAACTGAAAAATCATTCTTTTAATTTTATTTATTAAGGGTATAATGAAATACAGCGCAAAAAGAAAAATCCTTCTTGTCTACTCTTTACTCTGGCTGCTCAACAGTGCCCCCAAGCATCTTGGAGCCCCATCCCTCCCTCTCTGTCTCTCCCTCAATCCCTCCTACCTCAGTTCCTGCCGTTCCTCCATCCACGTCCTCAGCACCTCCTGGGCTTCAGGGTCCCGATGGGTCTGTGTGAGACAGGGTGGGGTGGGTGTTGCGTTAGAGAACAAAGGTCACCACAGGTCTCGGCATCCATCGCCCTCCCCTACCCCCACCCACTCCTAAACCCAGCTCCTGGCTCCCTTCGGGAGGGGCTGAATGGCTGGTGACCTAGGGGTGGGGAGGAGGGTGGCTTTGCAGCTTGACCCCCTCCCCCTTCAGGGCCCAGCACATTCGTCGGCCAATCGGGGGGCTGCCTCGCAGGCAAGGTAAGATCCCGCAAAAAGGACCGCAGCGAGCGTCTCCCTGGCACTGTGTTGCGGCTGGAACCCCCTACTCAACCCTTCTGGGAGCTCCCTCCTCGGCTGCCCTGCCATGACGCAGAGGTCCCGCAGTCCCTGATCCTCCACTGTGCGGAACTCCCTCGTCCTTCCTGCAGAACTGCCACAATCCCTCACTCCCCGTCCCCTCCCACAGTGCTGAACTCCATCCCCACCATGAAAGCTCCCTCCTCACCCACTAAGCTAACTTCCTTGCTGTCCCTCTGCACCGTGGATCTCGTTCCTCAGCACCCTGACCGTAATGACGAGCTTCCCCTCCCTGCCAGAGCTCAACTGGGGGAGCTCCGTGCCCCCCCCTTACCTGCATGCGTTCCAGCAGCCCGGTCAGAGCCTGCATCCACGTCAGTGTCTGCGTGTACTGCTCCGTGTTGACGATCCGTGTCTCCGTCTCCAGCTCGGGAACGATGGCCCCCGTTCGCCATCCGTGCCGCAACATCAGGTCCTGCCGCGGCAGGCAACGGTTCAGAGAGCTGCCGGCCAACCCACAACACACCCCCGCCCTCCCTCCTTTGTCCCCGCATCGCCAGACACTTCCCTCGATATTCCCAGCCACCGAGCCTCTGCGGGCTAGTGGGAGAGAATTCCGGAGATTCCTCGTTACATCCCCCTACTCTCTCGGATCGCCGATCCCTTCAACGAGGATGGGAACCCAGGTCTCAGATGTCCTAACCTCCCACATCTATACTGTCCATGATTCCAAAGGGATCTCCAGCAGTTCTCCGAGATCAGGAGAGGAGATCAGCTTTATCCCTGCTCACGGACCCCTCCCTGATCCCCCAGGAACTGATTATAAACCTACGCCCATAAAATGCCGGAGGAACTCAGCAGCCCAGTACAACTGACTACTCTTTTTTTAAACCATTGATGCTACCTTAGAAATGTTCCTCCAGCATTTTGTGAGTGTTGCTCAGATTTCCGGCATCTGCAGATTTTCTCGTTTCTAAACCTCTGCGTTCTTGCTTTGAGCACCTCCCTCCCTAGGGAAAAAGTACATCCATTTGCCACTTGTGATCTTATACCCCCCCTGTCAGGACTCCCCGCAAACTCCTACCTTGCATTTATGTTAACTTTTGTCCGGCACAGAGCAGATCAGAGAGCTTCCTCCCTGTCACCCCACCCCTCCTTACTGCAGCAGCAAGCAGCTCATTTTCATGGTGTTTATACCCTGGGCACCTATGCCTACAATACGAACTTGAATCCCAAACTTCCCTCAACTCTCCCTTGCTTGGTATGGCCCAAAGACTCTAGCAAATTTCTATAGCTGTCCTGTGGAGAGCATTCTTACTGGAGGATCAGCAACTTCAAATTCCCCCGTGTTATTATTTCCGAGGATCTGTCCTGGACCCAGCATGCAAGTGCAATTATGAAGAAAGCACAGCAGTGCCTCTGTTTCCTTAGGAGTTTGCGAGGATTCGGCATGACATATTTAACTTTGCAAACTTCTATAGATGTGTGGTGGAGAGTATATTGACCGACTGCATCACAGCCTGGTACGGAAACACCAATGCCCTTGAATGGAAAGCCCTACAAAAGGTAGTGGACACGGCCCAGCCCATTGTGGGTAAAACCCTCCCCACCATTAAACGCATCTACATACAGCGGGAAACAGCATCCGCCAAGGTCCCCACCAACCAGCTCATGCTCTCTTCTCGCTGCTGCCATCAGGAAGAGATCTTGCCGGACAAATTTGTTGGAATTCTTTGAAGAAATATCAAGCAGGATAGACAAAGGAGAATCGGTACTTAGATTTTCAGAAGGCCTTTGATAAGGTGCCACACATGGGGCTGGCTTAACAAGATCCCATGGTAGTACAGGAAAAACACTATCATGGGTGAAGCAAACACGAGGAAATCTGCAGATGCTGGAATTTCAAGCAACACACATCAAAGTTGCTGGTGAACGCAGCAGCCCAGGCAGCATCTCTAGGAAGAGGTACAGTCAACGTTTCGCGGCCGAGACCCTTCGTCAGGACTAACTGAAAGAGCTAGTAAGAGATTTGAAAGTGGGAGGGGGATGGGGAGATCCAAAATGATAGAAGACAGGAAGGGGAGGGATGGAGCCAAGAGCTGGACAAGTGATTGGCAAAGGGGATATGAGAGGGTCATTGGACAGGAGGCCTAGGGAGAAATAAAAGGGGGAGGGGGGAAAGCCCAGAGGATGGGCAAGGGGTATAGTGAGAGGGACAGAGGGAGAAAAAGGAGAGAGAGAGAAAAAGAATGTGTGTATATAAATAAATAATGGATGGGGTACGAGGGGGAGGTGGGGCATTAGCGGAAGTTTGAGAAGTCAGTGTTCATGCCATCAGGTTGGAGGCTACCCAGACGGAATATAATGTGTTGTTCCTCCAACCTGAGTGTGGCTTCATCTCTACAGTAGAGGAGGCCGTGGAGAGACATATCAGAATGGGAATGGGACGTGGAATTAAATCGTGTGGCCACTGGGAGATCCTGCTTTCTCTGGGAGACAGAGCGTAGGTGTTCAGCAAAACGATCTCCCAGTCTGCGCTGGGTCTCGAATGGTTAGAGCATTAGCTGCTTGGCAGGAGGCAGAGAGAGGGAATAAAGGGAGCCTCTTCTGGTTGGCTGCAGTGACTAGTGGTGTTCCACAGGGGTCAGTGTTAGGACCGATTCTTTTTACATTATATGCAATGATTTGGATGACGGAATTGATGGCTTTGTTGCAAAGTTTACAGACGATACAAAGAAATGTGGAAGGCCAGGTAGTGTTGAGGAAGTAGAGAGGCTACAGAAGGACTTAGACAGATTAGGAGAATGGGCAAAGAAGTTGCAGGTGGCATACAGTGACGGGAAGTGTATGGTCAGGCACTTTGGTAGGAAAAATAAAAGGGTAGACTATTTTTAATTGGAGAGAAAATTCAAAAATCAGAGGTGCAAGGGACTTGGGAGTTCTCATGCAAAGTTAATTACAGGTTGACTGAGGAAGGCAAATGCAATGATGGCATTCATTTCCAGAGGACAAGAATATTACATCCTTGCTTTTATATTGATGCTTTATAAAGCACTGGTGACGTTTTATAAAACACTAGTGAGGCTTTACTTGGAGTACTGTGAGCAGTTTTGGGCCCCTTATCTAAGAAAGGATGCGCTGAAACTGGAGAGGGTTTAAAGGAGATTCGTGAAAATGATCCCAGGATTGAAAGGAGCGTTTGATGGCTCTGGGCCTGTATTCACTAGAATTTAGAAGAATGAAGGGTGACCTCATTGAAACCTACTGAATATTGAAAGGCCTCAATAGAGTTGATGTGAAGAGGATGTACCCCTATTGTGAACACAGAATAGAGGGACGTCCTTTTCAGAATGGAGATGAGCAAGAATTTCTTCAGTCAGAGAGTGGGAAATCTGTGGAATTCGTTGCCACAGGCAGCTGTGGAAGCCAAGTCACTGGGTGTTCTTAAAGGCAAAGGTTGATAGATTCTTGATTGGTCCGGGCATGAAAGATCACGGGGAGAAAGCAGGAAATTGGAGCTGAGAAGGAAAATGGATCAGCCATGATGAAAGGGTGGAGCAGACTCGATGGGCCAAATGGCCTAATTTTGCCCCTATATCTTACTGTCTAAGGTGGCACAGGAGCCTCAGGACTCTCACCACCAGGTTCAGGAACAGGATCATCTCTCAACCATCAGGCCCCTGAGCAAAACTTCACTCAACTTCACTGAAATGTTCTCACTACCAATGGACTCTTTCATCTCATGTTCTTGGTATTTATTGTCTTTTTTTTTATTGTTTATTATTATTTCTTTCTTCTTGTATTTACACAGTTTGTTATCTTTTGCATGCCAGTCCACAAAAATGCTGGAGAAACTTAGCCGGCCAAACAGAAGTTCAAAGTTCAAAGCAAATTTATATCAAAAGTACATTTACATCACCATATACAACCCTGAGATTTATTTTCTTGTCGACATACTTACTAATCCATAACAGAATCAATGAAAGACCAGACCAACTTGGGAGTATTTGAATGTGAGTCCATTGGTTGTGGGAACAGTAGTGATGAGGCAAGTGAAGTTATTCCCTTTGTTTCAAGAGCCTGATGGTTGACAATAGTCAATAGGTGCAGGAGTAAGCCATTCGGCCCTTCAAGCCGGCACCGCCATGCACTGTGATCATGGCTGATCATCCACAATCAGTACCCTGTTCCTGCCTTCTCCCCATATCCCTTCACTCCGCTATCTTTAAGAGATCTATCTAACTCTTTCTTGAAAGCATCCAGAGAATTGGCCTCCACCGCCTTCTGAGGCAGAGCATTCCAGAGAACCACAACCCTCTGTGTGAAAAAGTTTTTCCTCAACTCTGTTCTAAATTGTCTACCCCTTATTCTTAAACTGTGGCCTCTGGTTCTGGACTCCCCGAACATTGGGAACATGTTTCCTGCCTCTAGTGTGTCCAATCCCTTAACAATCTTATATGTTTCAATCAGATCCCCTCTCATCCTTCTAAATTCCAGTGTATACAAGCCCAGTCACTCCAATCTTTCAACATATGACATTCCCGCCATCCCTGGAATTAACCCAGTGAACCTACACTGCACTCCCTCCATAGCAAGAATGTCCTTCCTCAAATTTGGAGACCAAAACTGTTGAGGGGTAATAACTGTTCCTGAACCTGGTGGTGCGAGTCCTGAGGCTCCTTCTACCCAGTGGCAGCAGTGAAAAGAGAGCATGACCTGGGTGGTGGGGGTCCCTGACGATGGATGCTGCTTTCCTGGGACGATATTCCATCTAGATGTGCTCAGTGGTGGGAGGGCTTTACCTGACTGGGCTGTATTCACCACTTTTGTAGGCTCGACAGAAAGGAATAAAGAAGTTTTGTGAATGCTGTGTATCTGATGCTCCGTGCCTCTGATCCGCCCCCGACCCTGCACCCGCTGTGCGTACCGGTGCATTTCACAATGACCTGACGCCCCTCACACTGGCCCCTCTTGGACCTAGGGAGGGCCCCGCCCAGAGATGGGACACCAGGGGCCGTACTTACCGCGAGGTCGCTGTAGAGGTGGTCCCCGAAGTAGAGCACCTTCGATCCCCGCCAGCCGCTGAGCCGCAGGAACTCCACCAGGTTCCCCTGCAGGGAGGGAAGGAGGGAGAGGGGTGACAGCTCCCTCCAACGCTGACGCATGGGGAAACAGGAGGAGGCCGAGGGTAGGGAGGGAAGACACACACACAAACAGAGCGAGGGACAATACACTTTGGCAAACTAGGTCTCGGTAACCATTGAGCAGCTGGATTGCCATGGTTAAAAATAACAATCAAAAACAAGAACAAAGACAGAAAAAGCTGCGAGTTCTGAGCAGGCCGAGCAGCATCCGTGGGCGGGAGAAACTGGCTGACACTTTGGGTGTAGTGCAGACACACGAGCCCGCAGAGGCTGCTGGATAATCTGGGACAGCTGGGGTGTAATGTTGCAACTGTACGAGGCGAGGCCACACTTTGGGGTATTCTGTCCAACCAGTCACGGGAAGGTTCTTTAAAGATTAGCTTTGTTCATCCCGTGTACACCGAAACATACAGTGTATGCAATACACACATAGTTTCAGAGCAGAAGGTTGTGCTGCAACTGTACAGGTTACTGGCGAGGCCACACCAGGAGCATTGCGCCCAGTTATGGCCTCCTTACTCGAGGAACGATACATTGGCTTTGGAGGTTCACCAGGTTGATCCTGGAGATGGGGCCATGCATCGAAGGTGAGAGGGGGTAGGTGAGGGGCAAGTCTTTTACTCAGAGAGTGGTGGATGCTTGGAATGCGCTGCCTGGGTTGGTGGAGGAGGCAAATACATTAGAGACTTTAGGATAGGCACATGAATGTGCAGAAGATGTACAGATATAGACATGGCATAGGTGAGAGGGATTAGTGTTTGGGTATTCTTCATTTTCTTTTTTGCTGGTCCGGCACAATATTCTGGGCTGAATGGCCTGCTCCTGTGCTGTAAAACACAACAGAAATACGTTCTCTTTCTATGATGGGGTTTAGCCTATGAGGAGAGATTGGGCTGCCTGGGACTATGCTCACTGGGATTCAGGGGAATGAGAGGAGATCCAATGAGTCAGCTGGGACGAGCTGGAATTCAGGGGAATGAAGGGTATCCTATTGATTCTGCTGGGATGAGCTGGAATTCAGAGAAATGAGAGGGGACCCTATTGATTCAGCTGGGACAAGCTGGAATTCAGGGGAATGAAGGGTATCCTATTGATTCAGCTGGGACGTGCTGGAATTCAGGGGAATGAGAGGGGACCCTATTGATTCTGCTGGGACAAGCTGGAATTCAGGGAATGAGAGGGGATCTTATAGATACAAAATTCTGAAAGATGGAGGCAAGAAAATTGCTTCCACTGGTAATTGAGACTGGAATCAGAGGACACAGCCTCAAGATTCAGGGTAACAGATTTAGTGCGTAGATGAGGAGGAACTGCTTTTCCCTGAGAGTGGCGAATCTGTGGAATTCAGGGAAGCAGTATAGCTCATCTCGTTAATATATTTTACTTTATTTAGAGATACAGTGTGGAATAGGCCCCTCCTGTCCAACGAGCCACACCCCAAGCAATCCCAGCCTGACCACAGGACAATTTACAATGACCAACTAACCTATTTTTGGACTGTGGGAGAAGGAAACCCACACATTGCACAGGGACAATGTATAAACATCTTACAGAGGACGCCAGGAGTGATGCCCTGAGCTGTAATAGCATCATGTTGGCCGCTAGGGTAATGGCGCCCACACATACGGCACAGAAAATTAGCAGGGAAATTGAGGGCTAGGGGGAAAGAGGCAGGTCACAGCTCAGATCAGCTGTGGTCTCATCAGATGGCGCAGCAGGCTCGACGGGCCAAATGGCTCATGATCCCATTTCTTACATTCATCCTGACACACACACACACCCGTCTCAGGTGGGCTTTCACCAACTCAAGAGCCGACCGAGGGACGACAACAGCAGCCAGAGGCGGGGGTCATCGGGCACAGTCGTGATCGTGGTAAGACCCGATGGGTTTCGGAGCTGGAGGAGCTTCTCTTCGGGCGGTGGGGGAGGGGGAGAGGAGGTCGGGGAGGGGGATGCCTTGCTGAGTGCGGGATCAGGGAAACCCCCGGAACGCCCCCGTGTCAGAATGCCGGGACCTCACCTGCTTGTAGATCTTCCCCTTCTGCAGTTTGGTGATCTTGTGCCACAGGAGGTCACCGTTCTCATCCAGGCGACGGAAGGGTCTTCGTTTAGCAGGGGTGCGGAGGCAGGGCGTGGGGTGGGGAGAGGAGAAAAGATATTAATGGACATTAACGCAAGCAGAAGCAAGAGCTGTCCATCTGCTCCATTCCAAGAGGAGTCTGAGGAGATTCAGAATGTCAAAGACTTGAGCAAATTTCTACGGATGTACAGTGGAGAGCATTCTGACTCATTGCATCACCGTCTGGTATGCAGGGGCTACTGCACAGCTTCGGAAAAAGCTGCAGAAGGCATCACGGGCACTATCCTCCCTATAAGGTCAGAAGACATTGGAGCAGAATGAGGCCATTTGGCCCATTGAGTCTGCTCTGCCATTCCGTCATGGCTGCTCCATTTCCCTCCCAACTCCATTCTCTTGCCTTCTCCCCCTCAACTTTTCACACCCTGACTAATTAAGAATTTATCAATCTCCATCTTAAATACACCCAATAATCTGGCCTTCACAGCAGCCTGTGGCAATGAATTCCAGATTCACTGTTATGGACCCCTACCATCAGCCGTGGGGTCTGTGGACCCCAGTTCGGGAGGCACTGCACCATTTGGAGGCTGTGCCCTCTGGTCCTAGGCTCCCCCACTATAGGAAACATCCTCTCTACTTCCTCTGTGTCCTCTGGTCCTAGACTCCTCCACTATCGGAAACATCCTCTCCACACCCACTCTATCTGTGCCCTCTGGTCCTAGGCTCCCTTGCTATAGGAAACATCCTCTCCACACACACTCTATTTGTGCTCTCTGGTCCTAGGCTCCCCCACTATAGGAAACATCCTCTCCACATCCACTGTGTCCTCTGGTCCCAGACTCCCCCACTATAGGGAACATCCTCTCCACATCCACTCTATCTGTGTCCTCTGGTCCTAGACTCCCCCACTATAGGAAATATACTCTCCACATCCACTGTATCTGTGCCCTCTGGTCCTAGACTCTCCCACTATAGGAAACATCCTCTCCACATCCACTCTTGGGCGTTCAAATTCGAATGGGTTTCAATGAGATTCTTCTGAATTCCAGTGAGTTCAGGCCCACACTCTTCATCTGAAAGGCCTTTCAACCCTAGAATCATTTTCTTAAGCCTCTCCAATGTCAGCACATCCTTTCTTAGATAAGGGGTCGAAAAGGTCCGCACCAGAGGACATCTTGAAAAGGTGATGACTCAAAAAGGCAGAATCCATCATTAAGAACCCCCATCACCCAGGATGTGCCCTCTTCTCATTGGTATCATCAAGGTACAGGAGCCTGAAGGCACATACTCAACGTTTTAGAAACAGCTTCTTCCCCTCCACCAGATTTCTGAACAATGAAACGGACCTCACAATTTTGCTTTCTTTGTGCATGATTTATTGTTACACATTTCTAATTGTAAGTTAGAGTATTGTTTTTGTATTGGACTGTATTGCTGCTCAAAACAAATATCACACTCGATTCTGATTCTCAAGGCAGTACATGGTAACTTGTATACATACAGGTCTGTGCAGAAGTCTTAGGCACGCATATACAGCTGGGGTGCCTAAGACTTTAGCATGGTACTGCAATTTTAAAAGATATAGATGTGTAAAAGAGGATTATTGAGGTAGGGTTTAGAAACCTGATGGCAGTGGGAAAGAAGCTGTTCCTAAAACAGTGTGAATTCTTAAATCTCCATCCTAAATCTACTCCTGGGTGGCGGGTGGAGATACAGTACATCTCTACCAAAGGAGGTGTAAGCTGCTCCTTCCCTCTGCTAGCCTGCAGGTCACCCGTGGGCATGGTGTAGCAGCTGCTTAGCCCCTGATCAGGGTCACGGGAAGCCATGGGGATAGGTGGAGGATGGTCGTATGAGCAGCCATTGCATATCACAAGTCCTGGATATGTGACCACTGATGCCAAGAAGATGATCTCCAAAGGGTATTGATAATGGCTGGAGGTCACCTGCCTCGTGAAGAAAGAAACTACTTGGCTCTTGGCAAAATCTTTCTAGAGTCATGGTCATGATCGCCCATGTCATACCACACAGCACATAACGACTGACCAAAATCTACTCCCCCGAATCTTGGGCCCATGTCCCCTAGCTCTAGTCTCGCCTATGAGTGGAAACAACTTTCCTGCCTGTGATGAAGGGTCTCAGCCCGAAACATCGGCTCTTTATTCCTCTCCGCACAGGGTGACTGACGTGCCGAGTTCCTCCAGCGTTTTAAGTCTTAGAAAAGTACAGCACAGAAACAGACCCACCTAGTCTGTGCTGAAATGTTTAAACTGCCTACTCCCATCGACCGGCCACAGGACCACAGCCGTCCATATCCCTACCAACCATCTCACTGTCCAAACTTCTCTTAAGTGTTAAAAATCGAGCTCACACGCACCACTTGTGCTGGCAGCTCGTTCCATACTCTCACAACCCTCTCAGTGAAGAAGTTTCCCCTTATGTTTCCCTTAAACTTTTCACCTTTCACCCTTAACCCATGACCACTGATTGTAGTCCCACCCAACCTCAGTGGAAAAAGCCTGCCTGCATTTATCCTATTTAACCCCCTCATAATTTTGTATACCTCTATCAAATCTCCCTCAATCTTCTATGTTCCAAGGAAGACAGCCCTAACCTATTCAGTCTTTCCTTATAACTCAGATCCTCCAGTCCTGGCAACATCCTTGTAAATTTTCTCTGTACCCTTTCAATCTTATTTGCATCTGTCCTGGGTGGGGAGGGTGTCTGTGTGTGTGTGTGTGTCTCTCTCTCCTATGTCTACGTCTATCTCTCCGTCTCTGTGTGTCTGTCTGTCTCTCTCCCCCACCGTGTGTCAATGTCTTTCTGTGTGTGTGTGTGTCTCTCTCTCTCTCCCCCCCCACCATGTGCCTGTGTGTCTCTCTCCCCCGTGTCTCTATCCCCCCTCCTGTGTGTGTGTGTCTCTCCCCCCCGTGTGTGTCTATGTCTCTCTCTCCCCACCCCCGTGTGTGTCTATGTCTCTCTTTTCCCCCACCCCCCTGTGTCTATGTCTCTCTCTCCCCACCCCCCTGTGTGCCTATGTCTCTCTCTCCCCACCCCCGTGTGTGTCTATGTCTCTCCCTCCCCACCCCCGTGTGTGCCTATGTCTCTCTCTCCCCACCCCCGTGTGTGCCTATGTCTCTCTCTCCCCACCCCCGTGTGTGTCTATGTCTCTCTCTCCCCCACCCCCGTGTGTGTCTATGTCTCTCTCTCCCCACCCCCGTGTGTGTCTGGATTTCCAGCATCTGCAGAATCTCGTGATCCTCCCTCTGTCCCTTTCAAAACTTTATACGTTTCTGCAAGATTCCCCTTCTCCCCGCCCTCACCCTCGGTTCATCTGAATTCCGGAGAGTATAATCCCGGGTGACTCAATCTCTCCTCAAGGGCTAGTTCCTCTCTCATCTCTGGAACCTACCTAGTTTACCTCCTCTGTCGTCTCCAGAGCCAGTAATATTTTGCTTCAAGTAAGCCAGGGATTAAAAAAGTCAAGTAAAAAACAAGACAGACAGCATCAAGAACGAGGCAGGGAAGTGCACACGTCACAAATTGTTCCATTTGAGATGTGATAGGGCTCAGTAATGGGGATTAAAGGGATCTGCCAAAGAACTATTCAATGGCATTCGAACAAACTTTCCCGACCGCGTGGCTCTCAGTTGCCAGGCAATGCCCCTCCTTGGCAACGGGAACCAGGACTTTTGTTCTCCGGCCCGGGCAGAAGTGAACTGTGTTTACCCAGCACGGAAACAGCCCATGGTGCCTCCCTACGCTGGCTTACCCACGCGTACCCTGCATCCCCACCCCTGAGCCTGTGAGGAGTTTGTACGTTCTCCCCGTGACCACGTGGGTTTCCTCCGGGTGCTCCGGTTTCCTCCCATAGTCCAAAGGGGCATCAGTTGGTAGTTTAATTGGTCACTGTAAAATGTCCCGTGATTAGGCTAGGGTTAAATCGGAAGTTTGCAAGGGCTGGAAGAGACTATTCAGGGCTGACCTCAATAAATAATTAAAGTCTCTAAGTTCGGGAGCAACTACTTCCCTTCAACCACTTGGTTCTTAGACCAACTGGCACACCCCTAATTATTTCCTCAGTACAGCAACACTGTGGCCGCTTTGCACTATAAATGGACTGGGTTTTTTTCCTGTTCCAATTGTGTTCTTTCTGGGAAAAATTGTGTAATTTTAACTGATGTTGTTCTCGTGAATGTTGTCTCTCTGATGCTCTGAGACTGTGATGCTGTTGCAAGTAAGTTTATTTCCCCCATCGCACCTGTCTGAACATGTCTGTCGGTAACATGTCTGAACTACTGACGTCCGCAGACACAAGCAAATGCTTTTGAGAGGCTGGTCAAGGACTATGTGTGCAGCTTGTTGCCAGCCCACACTGAACCCACTACAATTCCCCTACCAACTCAACTGATTGACAGACGATGCCACAGCACCACACACCACCCTCAGTCACCCGGAGAAGAGGGATGCTTATGTTAGAATGCTGGTCTTGGACTACTCCCCCCACCCCACCCCGGGCTCGACAAGGAGCTCAGAGACCTCGGCCCGCACCCCGCCTTGTGCAGACTTCCTGTTGGATCGTGGTAAGCATGGGCACCCTCACCTCTGCCCCTCAACACAGGAGACCCCCAGGGCTGTGTCCTGAGCCCCCTCCTCTACACCCTATACACCCACGACTGTGTTGCCACGCACAGCTGATCAAATCTGCAGATAACATGACATTGAAAAGCCTTAATTCCAAGAGTGATGAGACAGTATACAGAGGAAAAGTCAACACCTGGGCACAGTGGTGCCAAGAACACAGCTGCTCCCTCAACGTCAAAAAAAAACAAAGGAGTTGATTGCAGATTACAGGAGGAACAGAGAGCGGCTAGCCCCTATTGACATCAATGGCACTGTCGTTGAGAGGGTGAGTTTCAAGTTCCTCGGTATACACATCACCGAGGATCTCACCTGACTGCACATACCCGCTGTGTGGTGATAAAAGCAGAACAGCGCATCTTTCACCTCAGACGGCTGAAGAAGATCGGCATGAGTCCCCAGATCCTAAGGACTTTCTACAGGGGCACCATCGAGAGCTTCCTGACTGGCTGTGTTACTGCCCGGTACGGGAACCGTACTTCCCTCAATCGCAGGGCACTGGAGAGGGTGGTGCCGACAGCCCAGAGCATCTGTGGATGCGAACTTTCCTCACTTACAGCAGCAGAAAAAGAGCCCAGAGGCTCATCCGGGACTCCAGCCACCCCGACCACTTCAGCTGCTGCAGTCTGGCAAACGGTACCACAGCATTCAGCCCAGGACCAACAGGCTCCGGGACAGCTTCTTTCACCAGGCCATCAGATTTATCGATACCCATTGACCAGATTGTGTATCTGACTGGACACAAGACAATTATCTACGTAACCTTCGTGTTTGGAGCAATACCCTCCCACATTTCCCCTTTTTATTGCTTGCACACAGCGACGGAGATGCAACATAAAGATTTTTACTCCCTTGGATGTAAGAAATAAAATACACACGAACTTGTCCGTCTAATGATAAATATCACTCTGACCAGTGCCCAGGGACAGAAAAAGCCATCAGAAAGTGGTGGGCACAGCCTAGGCAAAGCCCTTTCCACCACTGAGCACACCCACAAGCAGTGCTACACTAGAAAGTAGCATCCATCATCAAAGAATCCCACTCCCCCACCCCACCGTACCATCCAGGACATTCCCTCTTCCCACTGCTGCCGTCGGGAAGGAGGTACAGGAGTCTTAGGTCCCATGCCACCAGGTTCAGGAACAGCTATCGCCCCTCAACCATCAGGGGCGCATCACTCCCCGTTTGCAGTAGCTACAGGACGCACTGCCTGCAGAAGGCAACATTTGTCCTGAAGTGGCACGCAAAGTTTCCATCACCACACTGATTCTATGACCCACAGGCTCACTTTCAAGGAGTCTACAACTCCTGTTCTCAGAGTTATTTACCGTTGCAAGAAAAAGTTTATGAACCCTTTGCAATTACCTGGTTTTCTGCATTAATTACTCATAAAATGTGGTCTCATCTTCATCGAAATCACAATAATAGACAAACACAATCTGCCTAAACTAATAACACACAAACAATTATGTCTTTATTGAAAGCAGTGTTTAGTCATTCACAGTCCAGGCTGGAAAAAGTATGCGCGAACCTTTGTATTTAATAACTGGTAGAACCTCCTTTAGCAGCACTAACATCCACCAAACATTTCCTGTAGCTGCTGTTCAGACTTGCACAACGGCAAGGAGGAATTTTAGACCATTCCTCCATGTTTCAGTCCCTCAGCATTTCTGAAATATCTTCCATGAACAACCCTCTTCAGGTCATTCCACAGCATCTCATTTGGGTTAAGGTCTGGACTCTGACTTGGCCAGTCCAAAACACAATTTTTTTTTTAAACCATTCTGTTGTGGATTTACTCGTGTGTTTCAGAGCATTGTCTTGTTGCATCATCCAACTTCTAAGCTGCAGGTGATGGACTGCTACCCTGACATTCTCCTGTAAAAATCTTGATAAAATTTTGAATTCATTGGTCCCTCAATGATTGCAAGCTGTCCAGGCCCTGAGGCAGTAAAGCAGCACCAAACCACCATGCTCCTTCCCAAATGCTTCACAGTTGGGATGAGGTTTTGGTGTTGGTGTGCAGTGCCCTTTCTCCTCCACACATAGCAATGGGCATTTCTGCAAACAAAGTTCAACTTTTGTCTCATCCGTCCACAAAACATTGTCCCAGAAGCATAGTGGAACATCCAGGTGGTCTTCTGCAAACTTGAGATGTGCAGCAATACTTTTTTTTAAAGGAGGGTACCACTTCCTCCGTGGTGTCCTTCCGTGAAGACACCATTCTTGTTCAGTGTTTTTCTTAGAGTGGACACATGAACAGAGACTTTAGAAGTCCTAGAGATTTCTGCAGGTCTTTTGCTGTTACCCTTGGGTTCTTTTTCACCTCTCTTTCAGCATTGCATGTTGTGCTCTTGGTGTGATCTTTGCAGGATGCCAACTCCGAGGGAGAGTAGCAACAGTACTGAATTTCCTCCATTTGTAGACAATTTCTCTCACTGTGGACTGATGAACACTCAGGTCTTTAGAAATGCTTCTGTAGCCTTTTCCAGCTTCACATATCTTCCCCTAAGGTCTCAAAGTTGTTTTGATCGAGGCATGGTGCACATAGACGGACCTTTCCTGAGAAGAGCAGGCCCTGACAGTAACCTGACTTAGTGCGTTTTTGTGTGTATATATGGCAGGCACCTCCATAACCCACACCCCCAATCTCCTCTCATTGACTGGAACAACTGACTCCAAATAGCTTTCGGAGAAGGCATTACCCCAGAGGTTCACATACTTTTTTTGAACCTAGACTGTGATTAAATTCTCTCAGTTTTAACGAGAGGGAGTACAATTGTTTGTGTGTTATTAGTTTAGGCAAATTGTGTTTGTCTATTATTGTGACTTAGATGAAGATCAGATTACATTTCATGAGTAATTAATGCAGGAAACGAGGTAATTGCAAAGGTTCACAAACTTTTTCTTGCAACTGCGTACATTTGTTAATTTTGCACATTGTTGTTTGTCAGTTTTTGTTTATGCATAGTTTTTCATAAATTCTACCACATTTCTCTACTTTCAAAAGTTCAAAGCAAATTTATTATCAAACTGTATATGTCACTATATATGACCCCGAGATTCATTTTCATGCAAGCTTTCACAGTAGATCAGAGAAATAATATAGAATCAATGAGAAATGACACACGAAGATGGACGGGCGACCAAAGGGCAACGGAAGACAAACTGCAAAGACGATCAGAGAAGTTATACGAGAATATGAATCCCTGACAGTGAGTCCATAGGTTGTGAAATCAGTTCAGTGCTGAGGTGAGTAAAGTTGGCCAAGCTGGTTCAGGAGCCTGAAGGCTCAATGGTATAATTGTTCTTGTAAATGCCTGCAACAAAATGAACCTCAGGGTTGTATATGGTGACATATGCATACAGGGGACACCTTGTTAGCTCCCCCCCCCCCGCCCTCACTGGGCGTACGCTCTGCTCTTCTGCTGCTGTAGCCTGTCCACTGCCAGGTTGGACGTGTTGTGCATTCAGAGATGCTCTTTTGCACACCACTGTTGTAACGTGTGGTTATTTGAGTTACTGTCACCTTCCAGTCAGCTTGAACCAGTCTGGCCGTTCTCCTTTGACCTCTCTCATTAACAAGGCGTTTACACCCACAGAACTCATGCTTACTGGATACCACACCGTTCTCTGCAAACTCTAGGGACTGTTATGCATGAAAACCCCAGGAGTTTCTGAGAAACTCAAACCACCCCATCTGGCACCAACAATCAATCCACAGTTACTCAAATCACATTCCTTCCCCATTCTGTTATTTGGTCTGAAGAACATCTGAACCTCCTGTCCATGCCTGCGTGCTTTTATGCATTGGGTTGATGCTACGTGATTGGCTGATTAGATACTTGCATTAACAAGGTGTACAGACGTACTTAATAAAGTGACCACTGAGCATAAGTAGAACAAAGAACTTTGACCAAGCTGGGCACAGATCCCCATAGGACGGTACTCACTTAATGCTGTCATTGAAAAAGTGGGGCTTGTCAGCCTGCACGATGATGACATCGAAGAGTTCCCTCCAGTCCCGGCCCACCATGTAGCTCATTCCCTTGTCACTGGGAGAAGAGAGAGACAGGGTCAGTCGAGAGAAGGCACGGCCAACAAGGAGGTTGGCTCCACCTGGGCTAGCCGAGTGAGTGGCATGGTTACAACAACGGGTCAGAGGAAGGTGAAGGGAACTTCTCGGCTTGCCGGGGTGGAGTTAGTCCATGCACTCCACATCCACCACATTACCCCTCCCCGCCATCTGCAAATCAGGAGTGTCACAGGACAACCTCCATGTCCCTGGGTGCCTGTGCACTCCACACCCACATTACCTTTCCCCACCCTACAAGTCAACAGTGTGATGAGACACTCCCCACCTCCCTGGGTGGAGTTAGTCCATGAACTCCACATCCACCTCATTACCTTTCCCCACTTCTAAAAGTCAGGAGTGACTGGTCTCCACTTAACCGACTGGAGTTAGTCCATGCACTCCACATCCACCACATTACGTCCCACAACACCCCCCCCCCCACAGCATCACACCGCCCCCCTCCACCCCCACCACTGTACAAGTGAGGAGTGTCAGGACTGCGACAAAACACTCCCCATTTACAGTGAGTGTGACTTCAACAACTCTGGAGGAACTCAACACCATTCTTGCTTAAATTGTTCCCTCTCTCCACCACAGTGGCCACACCATCTGCAGAATGCACCGCAGTCCCTCTCCTGGGATTTTCAGACAGTCTTGCCCAAGGTTACCCTTTCTCACTCCGAGGGCAATGGGCGCAGGGGAACACCACAACCTCCTGGCTCACCCCTCCTCCACTTGGAAATCTACCGGCCATTCCTTCAATGTCAGCCCAGTGAACTCCTTCCCCACACAGTCTAGGAGACAGCTCACCCACAACCTCTCAACGGCAGCTAGATACAAGGCGAAGGGCTGCGGGTGGGCAGCAAAGCAGACAGACGATAGGGCAGTTCAATCACACTCACACAAAGCTGAAAGGGCTGTTGGTGATGAGGAAGAGTGTCTTCCCATTCTTCACCAGGTGCTGAAGGACAGCAAACGTCTCTTCACCGCGGAGAATATACTTCTCTGTGAAATCAGAAAGACAAGAGAACTGAGAGCACAGCTCTGCGTCCAACCCCTTTTTTTTTTTTTTTTTTTCTTTTTTACAAAATTCTTTATTACAAATGTCGGTGCCATACAATATTTACAAACCCAGTGAATAACACATTTACTACACTACAAACAGACAATACATGTTAAACCAATATATTGCCATCCTCGTCAATGATGGCATTTACACCCCGCGGAGCCCAACGGTCCCGGAACATCTCGACGGTCGCCGTGGACTGTGCGTATTCCTTTTCAATGTTCACCCGGGCTCGAACATACCCCCTAAACATAGCCAGGCAGTCCGCCCGGGGAGAACCTCCTGCCACCCTTTTCCAGGAGCCACGGATGGCAATTTTCGCCAGCCCCAGGAGCAAGTTGACAAGGACATCCTCATCCCTCTGTGCCCCCCTCCTTACTGGATGACCATATATGAATAGGGTGGGACTGAAATGCAACCAGAAGGCGAGAAGCAGCCCACGCAAAAACGCGAAAAGGGGCTGCAGCCTCACACACTCCACGTACATATGGTACACGGTCTCCTCCAGCCCGCAGAAGTGACACGCGGCTGGGAGATCCGTGTACAAACTAAAGAACTTATTGCAGGGCACCGCTTTATGCAGCACCCTCCAGCCGAGATCCCCAAGGTGCATGGGAAGGACTCCCTTGTAGAGGGACTTCCACTGGGGACCCCCCTCACCTCCAGGTGGAAAGACCGACCGCCATGGCGTGTCGGGACGGTGGACAAATGCTAGGAAGTGGAGGGTGTGGAGCAGCAGCCCATAAAGGTACCTCCTGCCTGCATCCCTAAATGGGATTGTGGGTGTTGATGAAAGACGGCTCAAGTTGTGTGGATTCGTCTCTCGGGTAAGGCTGCGGGGCCTGGGCCCGACGAGCAGCTCAGACCGAGTCGTTCCACACACCTGAGCCGCACTGACATCCGTTGAGACAGGGCAAGGGTCGGCCAGGACCCCGCCCTCTGCCAGAGGAGGGGATTCCCGGCCTGAGGCAACCATGTTCCAGACTCTCAGTAGGTCCTGATAGAAGCCGGGCAGCCTCTGCAAAGCAGCACGGCTGACGCCCGCCGGTGGTAGCTGCATATCTTCAGCAAAACAGCAGCCCCTCCGGAGGAAGAAAGTCGCCAACACGTGCCACCTGGGAGGGTGCTCGGCGTACAGGAATCTCTGCAGCGTCCTGAGGCGGAGAGCCGCCAGTCGTGTGCGTACACACACCAGCGACTGTCCGCCCTCTCCTTCTGGGAGACTCAGAACCGCTGCAGAGACCCAGTGCTTCCTGTTTCCCCAGAAGAAGTCCACTAGCTTCCTCTGCATTCTTGCGACAAAAGGGGCAGGGGGGCCAAGGTGACCATCCGGTACCACAACATGGAGGCCACCAGCTGGTTTATGACCACCACCCTGCCTCGATAGGAAAGCACCCTGAGAAGGCCTGACCAGCGCCCCAGCCGGGCCATGACCTTTGTCTCCAGGTCCTGCCAGTTCGCCAGCCAGGTCTCCCCAGAAGGACTCAGGTAGACTCCCAGATAGAGAAGACGTCTGGTGCTCCACTCAAAAGCTCTCATCTCCTCCGGCAGGGAGTCCACCTGCCACTGGCCTACTAAGAGTCCGGAACATTTCGCCCAGTTGATCCTGGCGGAGGATGCCGCCGAGAAAACATCTTGGCACTCGCGCATCCTCCGCAGGTCACAGGGGTCTGTCATCATGAGGAGTACGTCATCGGCGTAGGCCGAGAGGACGACCCCCATGTCCGGTTCGCGCAGAACCAGACCTGTCAGCCTTCGCCGAAGAAGGCCGAGGAATGGCTCGACACAGATCGCATACAGTTGACCGGACATGGGGCACCCTTGACGCACTCCTCTTCGGAAGTGGATAGGTCCTGTCAATGATCCATTAATTTTAACTAGGCACTCTGCGGCAGAGTACAGGAGCCGAACTCGGGCCACAAAGTGTGGTCCGAGCCCAAAAGCCTGCAGGGTGCCCACCAGGAAACTGTGGTCCACCCGGTCAAAAGCCTTCTCCTGGTCAAGAGAAAGAAACGCTGCCGGGGTCCCAGTCTCCTGGAGTAGGTGGATCAGGTCCCGTACTAGGTGGACATTGTCCTGGATGGAGCGGCCCGGGACTGTATAAGATTGGTCAGGATGGACCACCTGTCCAATTACCGAACCCAGACGGTTGGCCATTGCCCGGGCGAAGATCTTGTAGTCCACGCACAAGAGGGAGACCGGCCGCCAGTTCTTTAGCAGGCGGAGGTCTCCCTTCTTGGGCAGTAGGACCACAACAGCTCTCCGCCATGAGAGGGGCATTTCTCCAGTGGCTAGGCTCTCCCCTAGGACAAGGCTGTAATCATCCCCCAGGACATCCCAAAAAGCCTGATAAAACTCAACACTCAGTCCATCCAAACCAGGGGACTTGCCCCTCCGGAGTTGCCGAAGGGCAGTGGACAGCTCCTCCCGAGTCAGGGGGGCATCCAGACGCACTGCGTCCTCTGGGCTGACCTTCGGCAAATCCTCCCAGACCTCATTACACGCCTCCGCATTTGACGGATCAGGCGAGAATAAGGACCGATAGAATGAACGGACCTCGTTGTTAATTCCATCAGGGTCCGTGATGGAGGAGCCATCGGTAGCCAGCAGCTCCACTAGCTGCTTTTGAACTCCCCGCCACCTTTCCAACGAGTAGAAGAAGGGTGAGCCACGGTCCAAATCCTGCAGCATTTGGATCCGTGACCTCACGTACGCACCTCGGGACTGCTGAAGCTGCAGGTTCCTTAGTGCGTCCTTCTTCTCCTGGTATTCCTGCCACAGCTGTTGGTCTCCAGCGGTCGGACCGAGGCGGGACTCCAGGTCGAGCAACGCTCTCTCAAGCCGCTCAACCTCAGAGCTCCGCCTCTTTGTCGACCCCCTAGTGTACTCCCGACATAAAAACCGGATGTGGGCTTTGCCCACATCCCACCATAGCCGTAGGGAGCAGAAATCTCTTCGCCTCTCCTTCCAGGAGACCCAGAAAGCTCGGAACGAATCCCGGAATCGGCTGTCCTCCAGCAGCCGGTTGTTAAAATGCCAGTACCCGGATCCCACCCGAGGGTGTAGTGGAATAAATTCCATCCACACAAGGTGATGATCCGAGCACGACACCGGCTGCATGGAGGACGCCGACACGCGGGAGACGTAGGCCCGAGAGATGTAAATGCGGTCTATCCTGGAACCTCCTTCTCTAGACCTTCTCGAGAAGGCGCTAGAGTTGGGGTGAAGATTCCGCCAGCTGTCCACCAAGTCAAAGGAGCCGACTAGCTCCTTTAACTTTTTTGCCGATGCTGGGTCGCGTTGGAGGCCCGAACGGTCCTCCGCCTCGAGGGTACAATTGAAATCTCCCCCGAGGATGACGCAATCCCCAGGATCGATGGAGCTCAGCAGGGTGGACAGCTGGCAGAATAGGCGCGTCTGCATCACACCGCGCCTGGGAGCATACACATTGATAAAATGCAATGGTACGCCATCCAGGCGCACAACCAGGTGGAGCAGACGGCCGGGCACAACGTCCTGGACTCTTTCAATTACTGGCTGGAAGGTCGGGGCCAACAGGATCGCCACCCCGCTAGAAATGGAGCTGAGGTGACTCATGTAGACCCCGCCCCGCCACTCCAGGAGCCAAGCAGACTCGTCCCCAGGGATGGTATGGGTTTCCTGCAGGAAACTCACCGTATACCGCCCATCCCTGAGGGCTGAGAGATTGTTATGCCTGCGAAGAGGACCCCTGCTGCCGTTTACGTTGAGACTAGCTATGGTAAGCTTCATGGCGGGAGCACACTAGGTCTCAGCAGCTGTGCCCATTTCGGTGAGAGCGGAGGCGCCCTCCACCACACTGTCCCGAAAGAAAGCAAGGTTACTTTTTGCCTTCCGGGCTCGAGCGGTACCAGCGACACCCTGTGACCCACCATCCCCCGTAGGAGCGAGGCTGCTTCTCCCTCTAATGTCCCTTACTAGGTCATCTAGGAAGGATTTTAGTTGCCGTCTGTCGTTCCCCGCCACCGCATTCCTCTTTCCCTTTCCCTTTCGTCCGAGGATGACTCGCAGGGACCTCACCAGCCTCGGCATGCTGGGCCAGCGTAGCGAGGCTAGTTGAGGCCGGTGCTTGGCACCCTCAGAGGTAAGAATAAAATGCTTAATTTCCTCTACAGGTATCAATGGGGACTTCTCAGGAGGGGTGAGGATGTCCATTATTTCACTATCGAAAGAGTCCCCCTCCAACCCGTCACTGCAGACAGAATCCCCATCGGCCTCCCCGCATGTTCCAAAAGATGGCTGCGCTTGTGACCCATACCGCGCAGCGGGCACCTCGCTCTTACCTGCCCGCTCCACCGTCGCATCAGCCTCATCCACATTTGCGACAGTGGAGGGACAATCCCCAGGGACTCCCTGCAAGTCATTAATTGCTGGGGTCGACGTGCACAGAAAAACGCCCTCCCCAGGGGGCAGGCATAGAGGGGAACCCGGCACCTTTGGTCCAAGGGATTCACAAGCAGCCTGGTGCTGAGAATGAGAGCGCTTTGTCTCGTCTCCTCTTACATTATTCGGTACACTGGCCTCCAGAGAGGCGCTGACTTGTAGGTCCTGGGTGGAGGCCTCCAGGGCTGCCTCATTGGTGCAAACAGGGCTATCACAAGCTATTTGCACAACCACACCATCTTCCCCAGGACTGGTGGCTACATCTGGGGACTCAGGTTTAGAACCAACCCCTACCCGGATTCCCACCCCTTCCTGGGACTCCTCCGCATCTACATCCCCTGCCCTCTTGCGGGAACGTTCCCTTCTCCTCTTCACACCGGAGGAGCACACAGGTGCAGGCTTCACCGATGGGGCGGCGCTCTCTGTTTCCATCGCCCCGTCTGCTAGCGCACCTCCCCGAGCCCCACGCTCCACTTCAGGCGAAATGGGCGTGAGCTCTGCAGCCTCAAAGGCCCGCTTCTTACTGTGTTTGGATTTCCCCTTTGCCTTCTTACTCCGCACAGACTCCACCCCGTCCCCCACCCGAACCACAGGGAGAGGAGCAGGGACCGACCCAACCGTAGGAGTAGAGGTAGGGGTAGGGGCAGGGGCAGGGTGAGGGGCTGGGGCAGGATTACGGGCGGGGGCAGGGTCAGATGCAGGCGCAGATGCACGTGCAGGAGTAGGATCAGGGGCAGAGGTAGCTGGGGCACTGGTGCCCGAAATGGGCTCCCTCGGGTTCCGGCTGGCAGGACAGTCCCTCCGAAAGTGCCCCACCCCCCTGCACGCATGGCACCGCGGGCGCTCGGAGCTCCAGTACACCTGATAATCCACTCCCTCATGCCGGACAGTAAACCGGCCCTCAACATCGTCCTCCCTTTCCAGCTGCATGAATACCTGACGCCGGAAAGAGATTACGGTGCGGAGGGTGCGTCTCTTAAATTTGTGTCGGATGGCAGTGATCTCCGACCTTACTTGCCCTAAACGGGCCAGTGGGGGTAACAAGTCCTCATTTGGAATGAAAGGCTTAACATGCCCAAGCACGATACGTTGCGTGGGGGCCGTCACCAGCTCCATAGGTAAAAAGATGTTGTCTACCGTGACTCCCCTGCTTAGGGCCCGGTGCACTAGCTCTTCATTCACCAGATAAAACACCGCCTTTCCAAACTCCTTCTCGGTGGCCAGAATACCACCTTTCCCAACAAGGTCCTCCATTGCCTCCGTACACTTTTCTAGTGTCATTCCAGGGCGCAAAATACATTGCACCCCACGTTCCACCTTCACCGACCGAAAAAGGGCGTTGTCCGAGGCCGGGGAGGCAGCCGCCCTTGCGTAACTCCCCGAAGGCCCGCGACTCCCTGGAGACCGGTCCGGCATGCTGGCGCTCTTTCCAGTCCGAGAATCCTACAGCGGTGCCGGTTAGAAGTCCTGGAACGAGTCGAATAACTGGCCGGGAAAGTTTGCAGTCGACAGTTCCTCGCTGGCTCGACGCCAGGAAAGGCTCCGTCGGACTTGCAGAGACCCAGGCCGGGAGAGGCCGAAACGTCCTTCCAGATGCTTCGGCACCAACACCGGACGAAAATCAGGAAAAACAATGGAGGAGGAACGTTACCCCGCTGTCAATGGGGGGGAACGACGGCGTTTGCCTCCGGTTTTGGAGCGAACCGGCTTCCTGGCGAGTTGCCAGCGGCCGCAGCTGGGAGCTATGCAGTTAGCAGCCGCCAACAAACCCAGCCCAAACCGGCAGTAAAACTGCACACCGAGTTTCTTCACCAGCGCCGTCACTCACTCGATTGTTCAAGAGACTTTTAGAGCCACCTCCAAAGTATTCCACGAACTTTATCCAGTAGTTTTGCCTCGATTTCTCCCAGCTCAGTCAGCACAGCTCCTCTCTGTGTCTGACCCCGGGAGTGTGTGACTAGATACTGTAAAGGGAGCTTCGCTCTGCGTCCAACCCCGGGAGCGTGTGACTAGATACTGTAAAGGGAGCTTCGCTCTGCGTCCAACCCCGGGAGCGTGTGACTAGATACTGTAAAGGGAGCTTCGCTCTGCGTCCAACCCCGGGAGCGTGTGACTAGATACTGTAAAGGGAGCTTCGCTCTGCGTCCAACCCCGGGAGCGTGTGACTAGATACTGTAAAGGGAGCTTCGCTCTGCGTCCAACCCCGGAAGCGTGTGACTAGATACTGTAAAGGGAGCTTCGCTCTGCGTCCAACCCCGGGAGCGTGTGACTAGATACTGTAAAGGGAGCTTCACTCTGTGTCTGACCTCGGGGGTGTGTGATGGGACGGTGTGGAGGGAGCTTCACTCTGTGTCTGACCCCGGGACTGTGTGATGGGATGGTGTGGAGGGAGCTTCACTCTGTGTCTGACCCCGGGAGTGTGTGATGGGACAGTGTGGAGGGAGCTTCACTCTGTATCTGACCCTGGGACTGTGTGATGGGACGGTGTGGAG
The DNA here is from genome assembly GCF_030028105.1 of Mobula birostris. NCBI lineage: Eukaryota > Metazoa > Chordata > Chondrichthyes > Myliobatiformes > Myliobatidae > Mobula > Mobula birostris. Next base: position 21,574,371 of record NC_092398.1, on the reverse strand, counting down.
GGAGCTTCACTCTGTGTCTGACCCCGGGTGTGTGAGATGGTGACGGGACGGTGCAGACTTACCAAGGTCCTCCATAACCCACTTGTACATAAATCCTTTGATATGAACCTGTGCGATAGCGTCCTGTGAAGGGAAGAAGAAGGGATGAGAGGGGCTCGGGAAACAAGGTAGGGTGAGGAGCGGATGACAGGGATTTAATCCCGAGGCCATTCTGCCCCTTGAGCCAGTAACACAGGAACAGGAGGACACCATTGCGACCCACAACTGAGAGTTAGTGCCATATTCCCTTCGCCTCACCCACTGTGGACGCACGCCCTCCGGTCCAAGGGGCTTATGGCCCCCTCTCGACCACCAATCGTCGCACTATATTGTCCCACGTTCTCCCCGACTCTCCCCCCTCACCAACAGACAGCGACCCCGCAGATTTGCTGGGATGTGGGAGAGAATCGAGTGACTGGTGGGGCGGGGGGGAGGGGACCACACACGGGGAGAACAGGCAGAGTCCACACTCGCACCGAGACAGATCCAGAGACTGCGAGAGACCCGCAACAGACAATGAAGACACAGACGCAAACAGCGAGAAAGAGACGCGCGCGCATGCACACGGATCACATCGAAGCAGCACAAAGACCACTTGCATCCCACCCCCCCCCGCCAACCCAAATCACCAAGGGCGCTGCTGCCCGTCGTCTCAGCAGTTTGCCTCCCGCTGCCACTGACCGTGATGTCCCGGTAGAGGTGCAGGGGGTCGAACTCGATGTCGTGGCTGAGGAAGTAGTCGTTGGTGACGGCGAGCAGGGTGACCTCGGGGATGGAGAACACATCCATGTACTGCCGGACCACCGGGCCCTGCGGACGGGAGCGAGTGATGGAGACAGAGAGAGAGGGAGGTCAGAGTCCGGTCACAGGCAGGGCAGGGGGGGGAGCGGAGGCCGGAGACGGAGGGAGGTAGGTACCTAGGAAGCCTCACCTTGCCGTAGAAGCCGCTGACCTGTTGCAGGGGGATGTGGTGGGTGCCGTGGTACATGGCCAATACCTCGTCATCAGGCACCGGCTGCAGACCCCTGGCGGAGAGAGACACAGAGCCGTCAGAGTCGGAAGCCAGCGGGGGGTGGGGGAGATGCTCTGCGCTGTGGGACGGGCTGTGTACCAGTGCACCAGCGCCGCTGGCGGCAGCGACAGAGGTGACACCCACGCCCCAAATTACCCTCACTACGGCAGCGGCGGTGGGCACCCAACAGTCCAAACCAGGGTGGGCCAGTTGGGAGGAGGGGCTGGAGGGAGGAGAGAAGGAGGCATCTACTCCGGTGAGTGTGGAGGGAAGGGTGACCAGTAGTGGGGGGTGGGGGGGATAGATGGGAGTGAGGCAACGGGTGGTGCAAAGGGTCTTACGGGGGTGGGGAGAGACACGACTCAAAGCAGAGAGTGGTGAGTGCGTGGAATGCACTGCCAGCAATGGCGATGGAGGCGAATACAACAGGGTCTTTTAAGAGACAGATGGGGACATGGAGCTGGGAAAACTAGAGGGCTATGCGGCAGGGAACTCCTAGGCAGTTTCTAGAGTAAGTTACATGGTCGGGTGACACTGTGGGCCGACGGGCCTGTAATGCGCTGTAGATTTCTATGTCCTATGTAGCGTGACTGACCTGTACACAGAGCCCATCTGTATGTAATGGAAGGCATCGATCTTCATCAGAATCCCCTGCAGGGAGAGAGGGACAGTCAGTGTGGAGCGTACAACCCGAGAGGGGGGCAATAGGGGATGTAGAGGGGTGATCTGGGGGTGGGGGGGGGGGGGACAGGGAGAGAGTGCAGAGTAACAGACTGGGGGGGGGTGTGGACAGAGAGGGGTAACAGACTGAGGTGGTGATTAATCCTCGGTGAATGAGCCCCGAGGCAGGGTTCTCCACCCGCCGCTGCTCCTGGGGGCGGGGGAATGCGGTAAGTGGGGTCTACCTTGTTGATGTCGTAGTGAAGTCCGCGGATGGCGAAGTCCGGCCAGTACGTGTAGTCCTTGAGTCCCTGCGGATACTGCAAGGAGAGAGAAAGGGACAGGGGATGGTCAGCGTGGTCTGCACTCCCACCCGCGGGCGGAGTCCCCGAGCGGGCACTGCCCGGCGCCACCCCCCGCGCCCACCTTGTACTGCTCGATCAGGATGTCCTTGGCCGTGTCGTAGATCATGGCGTTGAGCGAGCTGGAGTAGAGGGCCAGCGTGTAGTCATAGTCGAAGCCGTACACCTCGATGTCGCCCAGGCACACCTCGTTGTTGGCGTAGATGGTAGAGGAATTCAGGAGATTGCACACCCCAGGAGGCACGAGATCTGGGGGAGGAGGAGAGAGGGGGAGAGCTTGATTAATCTGTCCTGATTATATTTGAGATACAGCATGGAACAGGCCCCTGTGGCACTCAGAAGCATCCCATCAATTTAACCTGAACCTAATCACAGGACAATTTACAATGCGCAATTAACCTACTAACCGGTACATCTTTGGACTGTGGGAGGAAACCCACAGGGTCACGGGAAGGAAAGTACAAACTTACTTACAGAGGGCGCCGGAGATGAACTCTGAACTCTGACACCCCGACCTGCCATAACTAACTGCTAGGCTACCGTGGCACCCTATACCCTCGCGAGACATGCTCTCTAATCCAGGCAGCAACCTGGTGACGCTCTCCAAACTTCCACATCCTTCCTATAATGAGGCAACCAGCACTCAGCAATGTTGGAAGCAATGGTATGCAAACCCCGACTCTCGATGGTGAGAGAGAGCCTGCAGGTCCTCGAGTCGGGCAGCTCTGACAAGCGACGCGGCAGACTGTAACATCGAAACGGCGTGTTTTAGGTCTCCCTTCTAGCCGTTGCAGGAGCGATATCTCTCCCCCTCACTCGTGAGACAAACAGCCCATATGAGATGTTGAAGTGTTGGGATGGACAGTAGCTTTCGACGGACTCTACATAATGGTCTCTTTGGGGGCTTTCCTATTGCTTGCCAGGTAGGGGGGTAGGGGAGGGGTTGCATTCCTGGGGGCTACTAATATCAGAAGGGGTTGGGGGAGAGGAGTTGATGCTTTTCGTGCTGCCTGTGCGTGTTAGGGGGAGGGGGGCTTAGGGGGTTCTAACGTTTTCTGTCATTCATTCATTTGAATTTTTTTCTGTTTCTTGGCTATCTGTGAAAAGCAAGAATTTCAGGTTGTATACTCTATACAACCTCTGATATTGAATTGAACCATTGAACTCCTAAACTCAAACTACCTCGCTCACTTTGGAACTGGCTTGGTGGGACATCAGGGAAAATAGAGGAGTTGGGCCGAAGGGCCTGTTTTCCAGCTAAAGTACCTTACAACCCCATTCCATTGTCAAATTTTAGTATTTCTGTTTGTACTTATGCATTTTCCCATAGTTCTATTGCATTTCTTCATTCCCCTGCAAATGCCTGCAAGAAAATAAACCTCAAGGCAGTATATGATGACGTACATTCAGAGTATGCTCATGGTCTCCTGCTGCTGTAGCCTATCCATTTCAAGATTCGACCTGTTCAGAGACGCTCTTCTGCACACCACTGCTGTAATGCGCTGTTGTTTGAGTTACTTCCTGTCAGCCTGACCCAGTCTCGACCATTATCCTCCAACCTATCTCATTAACAAGGCTTTTTCGCCCACAGAACTGCCGCTCACTGGATTTTTAAATTATATTTTCATGCCATTCTCTGTAAACTCCAGAGACTGCTGTGCTGAAGATCCCAGGAGTTCGAAGATGCTCGGGCCGCCCCGTTCAGCACCAACAGTCATTCCCCCGTCACATTCCTTCCCCCATTCTGATGTTTGGTCTGAACAACAACTGAACCTCTTGGCCGTGTCGGTGTGCTTTTACTCACTGAGACGCTGCCACGCGATTGGCTGATCAGATATTTGCTTTAGGAGTAGGTGTACCTTATAATGCAGCCAGTGAATATACACTGGGGGAGGAAGGGGTGTGTAATGAAGGTCCATGCGTAGCATTCACAGAGGAAATATGGTTCAAGTGGTAATAACAAATATGAAAGCAAAGCAGAAAATAGTTGAAAGTCGATAATACAGTGTATATTCAGAGTAAATGTAGTAACAAAACTATGAATACACACAGTGGCCACTTTATTAGGTATATCTGCACACCTGCTTGTTAGTGCAAATACCACTGCTGGTCTCCTGCGATTTCCACGCACAACAGCCTCTAGAGTTTACGGAGAAACAGAAAACGTCCAGTGAGCGGCAGATGGGTGGGTGAAAGCACCTTGTGAGTGAGAGAGTTGGAGAACAGCCAGACGGGTCCGTACTGACGGAAAGGCAACGGTAGCTCAAACAACCCCGCGTTACAACGGCGGCATGCAGGAGAACGTCTCCGAACGCACAACACGTCGAAGCTTGAAGTGGGGGGGCTACGGCAGCGGAAGGCCATGAACGCGCACTCAGTGGCCACTCTGCCAGGGTGCCGGAGGAACCCAGCAAAGCGGCCACACCGAGGTTGGAGGTCAATAATCGAATCCAGATCTGGACACCCAGTCTGTCGCCGTTCTCCTCGGAGCAGAAGAGCTCAAGGAGGCAGCCAAGCGGCAGGAAGACAACAGGCTTCTCGGGGTAAAGGGCAGGTTGAGGTTCGACCCCCTCGCCCACATACCCTCGGAGAGGATCCCGACGGGAACTGGCAAGTACAGGTGAGTGATCCTCCTTCCTGTGCTTAGGGAATGGAGGGGGGGGGGGGAGGCAGTACAGTCGGGGGTTGCACAATGTGATTACAGTGCCGGTGGCCGGGGTTCGATTCCCACCACCGCTCGTAAGGAGTGCCCGTCGGAGTTTACTCGGGGTGCTCCAGTTTCCTTTCACGCTCCAAAAAGCGCACAAGGTTAGTAGGTGAATTGGCCGCATGGGTGTAATTCCACCCAGGGAGGGTGGGGAAACTGGCAAACCAGTTCCACCGCTGAGGGCCCAGAGGGGAAGAGGAGTCGGGCCAAGCTGCGGACCTGGGCTCAGTCCGTGAGCAGGGGTGTGACCCCTCCCCCTTGCCCCGGGGGTGGGGGAAGGGGGAGTTTTCGGACGGTCAAAGGGGAACAACTCAGGAGTCAGGCCGCTGGTCTATGCAAGCTGTGATTAGATAGGACTTGTTTACTCGTCAGGTGCACCGAGATACAGCAGACATCTTTTATTTATTCTTTTCAATCTGGAAATACAGCACGGAACAGGCTTTTCCGGCCCAACACCCCACTGACTGACCCCGGCCTAATCGCTGGACAATTTACAATGACCAAATAACCTACCAACTGGCACGTCTTTGGACTGTGCGTGGAAACCGGAGGAAACCCACGCTGTGCACAGGGGAGAACGTACAAACTCCTTACCGCCCGCGGCAGGGACTCCAACGCCCCCAGCTAACCGCTAAGCTACCGCGCCCTTCGGATTAGTGTGAAGGAAAGAGAATTTGGGGCACAGAATAGGCCCTTCAGTGTTGTGGAGAATTAAGACTTTATCCATTCTGCCTGCACATGGTCAATCTCCCTCAAGTCCCCGTGTGTTCAAAGTTAATTTATTATCGAAATATGTATACTTTATACAACCTTGAGATTCTTCTTACCGGCAGCCATGAAACAAAGAACCCTAAATAAAAAGACCGTCAAAATCCAAGGGAGAGCGAGAGTGAGGGGAGACGAGGGAGAGAGAGGGAGGGGAGAGAGGGGGGAGAGGGGGGGAGAGGGAGGAGAGGGAGAGGGAGGGGGGGGGAGAGGGAGAGGGGAGGGGGGAGGGGGGAGGGGGGGGAGAGGGGAGGGGGGGGAGAGAGAGAGGGGGGAGAGAGGAGAGAGGGAGACCAAATCATGCAAACGAAAGCAAACAGCATTCAGAACTGAAGTTCACAACGCCAGGCATCTCTGCAGCCGACCCAGAGGTTCACAGAGTCAATCAAACCCCGCGGAGCAGTGAGCCGAACCGGCCCGTCTCTCGTTCCGATCCCAACACCCCGACCATTTCAATCTGGCCCGGTGCCTAACTTGTCTAAATCTCGGGCCACTCTTCGCCCTTTCCGACTCAGCTCGCCTCTTGAATCGACCAGACCTCAGATCTGTCCTCACGCTTGACCTCGGCTACGCCTCATTTTTGTGTCTAACAGGTTCTTAAACACCTCTGTCATCAGCTCAATTGCTTCCATAGAACACGCTCATGTCTGCATCAACACTGCTGAGGTCAGCAAAGTAGAGAGCTTCAGGCTTCCGGGAGTGAACATCAATGACACTGCGGCCAAGAATCCTCCCCGCAGAACGGCTGGGTATTCTCCGGGTCCTCCCACACGCCAAAGACATACTGGGTAGATTAACTGGTCACTGCAAACTCTCCTGTGATTAGGTAGGGATTAACCTGGATTGCGCGGTTGCTGGGGTAGCGCGGCTCGAAGTTGGAAGTAAATTTAATTATCAGAGTACATATACGTCACCACAGACAGCCGACAAAGGACTGTAGGTTTTACCATCCGTCGGAGACATTTATCAGGAGCGCTGCAGACGCAGGGCCCTTAGTATTATCAAGGATCCCACCCGTCCATCCAGCACCCCCTCTGACTTTCCACCGTCCAGCAGGAGACTCCGATGCATAATGACAAGAATGGTCAGGACAGGATGGGAAACAGTTTCTTCCCTCAGGCCATTAGACTTCTGAACTCCCTGTCGCATCGATTCCAAGTGACACCGGATAATATCGATTCCAAGTGACACCGGATAATTTGTTCTGTACCCTACAATATTTAATTTGTGCACTTCACTGTGTTTGTCTCTGCATAATTCATCTGTAGATTTTATCCTTACTTTCCTAAATTGCTGTGTGTTACGTGTGCTTTACACCCTGGTCTGGAGAAACGTTGCCCCATTTGACGGTGTATTTATATAGTTAAATGACAATAAACCTGACTTGGCGATTCATTTTCTCGTGAGCAGATTAGCAAATCTATAGAATAGTAACTGTAACAGGATCAATGAAAGATCAACCAGAGTGCAGAAGATAACAAAATTGTGCGATAAATAACAAGAACATGAGCTAAAGAGCTCTTAAAGTTGGATGACTGGTTGTGGGAACTTCTCAATAGATGAATGTAGTTGTCCCCTTTTGTTCAAGAGCCTGATGTTGAGGGGTAGTAACTGTGGTGTGTGAACCTGGTGGTGGGGGTCCTGAGGCTCCTGTGCCTTCTACCTGATGGCAGCAGCGAGAAGAGAACATGGCCTGGGTAATAGGGATGCTGCTTTTTCCTCCCTCTGTCCCTCTCACTATAGCTCCTTGCCCATCCTCTGGGCTTTCCCCCCTCCCCCTTTCTTTCTCCCTCAGCCTCCCGTTCCATGATCCTCTCCCTTCTCCAGCCTCGTATCCCTTTTGCCAGTCAACTGTCCAGCTTTTAGCTCCATCCCTCCCCCTCCTGTCTTCTCCTATCATTTCAGATCTCCCCCTCCCACTTACAAATCTCTTCTTTCAGTTAGTCCTGACGAAGGGTCTCGGCCCGAAACGTCGACTGCATCTCTTCCTGTAGATGCTGCCTGGCCTGCTGAGTTCACCAGCACTTTTTGTGTGTGTCACCTCTACCACCACCCCAGGCACCCACTACTCTGTGTAAAAAAAAACTTGCCCCTCACATCTCCTTTGAACCTACCCCCCTCAGCTTAAATGATCGTCAGGAGCATTAGACATTTCAAACCTAAGGGAGAAAGATACCGGATGCTACTCTATCTATGCCACTCAAAATCTTACAAACTCCCTTGGATCTCCCCTCAGCTTCCACCACTCCAGAGAAAACAACCCATGTTTGTCCAGCTTTTTCCTTCTTACTCACACTCTCCAATCCAGGCAGCATCCACCAATTCTCCTCCGTCTCTCCTGCTTGTTGGCTCTTCACAGAATTCCAACAGATTCGTCAGACAAGATCTTAACTTGTGGAAACCAGGCTGACTTTGGCAATTCTTATTTTACCACGTGCCTCCAAATACCACAAAACCTCATCCTTAACGATCGATTCCAACATGTTCCCAACCACTGAGGTCAGACTATAGTTTCCTTTCTTCTGGAGTAACATTTGGAATTTCCCATTCGCCAGAATTCATTGACTCTTGAGAGATTGTTACTAATGCCTCCACAATTTCTTCAGCTACCTCTTTCAGAACCCTGCAGCTTTTCAGTTTCCCAAGCACCATCTCCCCAGAAATAGCAACTTCATTCACCTCCGCCTCCTTGCCACTCTGGAACTTCCAGCCTACTGCTCGTGCAGACTGATGCAAAATACCTATTCAGTTATTCTGCCATTTCCTCGTCCCCATGACTCTCTAGAAGGAGCCTCACACTTCCTTTGGTAGAGACATCTCCATTCCACCACTGTAAAGCAGCCAGCATAATCAGAGACCCCACCAAACCCTAGACTTGCTCTCTTCTCCTCCCTCCCATCAGACAGAAGATATAAAAGCCTGAAAGCACGTCCCACCAGGCTCAAGGGCAGCTTCTACCCCCGCTGTTATCAGACTCTTGAACGGATCTCTCGTACGATAAGACCTCACTATCTACCTTGTTACGATTTTGCACTTTATCATTTATCTGCGCTGCATTCTCTCTGTAGCTGTTACACTTTATTCTGCATTCTGTTATTGATTTACCTTGTTCTGCAGAACTGTGCTAAAATCTCAGACACCCTGGATTTTTTTTTAAATATATGATTTTCAGGCCGTACAACCTCCAGAGCCCTGATCTCAACATCGAGGCTGTCTGGATTACCTGGAGAGAGAGAAGCAAGCGAGACAGGCAAAATCTGCAGAGGAACTATGGCAAGGTCTCCAAGGTGCATGGAACAACCTACCAGCCGATTTTTTTGTATAAAACTGCAGGACAGTGTACCTGAGAGAATCGATGCAGTTGTAAAGGCAAAGGGAAGTCACACCAAGTATTGATTTGATTAAGATTTTTTTTTCTGTTCATTTTCTTTATAGTAAACTTTTCATTTCATTATTTTTGAAGGCATCTTCACTTTACAGAGTTTTTTTTTAACGTGTCTAAGACTTTCGCACAGTACTGTACCTCATCGACTTAACATCCCGATTACGCAGATTGTTGGCGCGTGGCCAAGTGGTTAAGGCGTCAGTCTAGTGATCCGAAGGTCGCTAGTTCGAGCCTTGGCTGAGGCAGTGTGTTGTGTCCTTGAGCGAGGCACTTAACCACACATTGCTCTGCGACGACACCGGTGCCAAGCTGTATGGGTCCTAGTGCCCTTCCCTTGGACAACATCGGTGGCGTGGAGAGGGGAGACTTGCAGCATGGGCAACGTTTAATGCCCGGTCTTGGAGACTAATATCTGGACTTGGTGGGGGGGGGGGCGAGACAAACTGGATTTGGGGGCAGGTTTAATCTGGCAGGGTGGAGATTGGGGGGGGGGTTTCTCAGCTGGGAGCAGTGATGAGAAGCGTGCTGCACAGGCCGAGGGCTGAGAGAGGGGCTCTCATCTGTGAGGCGAGAGGCACTGCTGGAAGAGATAAGGGACACGCTGCCATGGTGAGTCAGCAGCCAGACAGACACAATGGAACACTGCACAACACTCCAGGAACATGTATGGTTTCCTCCAGCCCATTAAAAGCTCAAAGTAAACTTATTATCCCACTATGATAAGTCACCATATACTACCCTATTCACAGCAGAACAAAGAAATACAATAGAATCAATTAAAAATGACAAAGACAGACCAACAAGCAAAGTGTGAGGAACTGTGAAAATGCAAAAATAAATAATACTGAGAACATAAGAGAGAGTCCTTAAGAGTCTGCAGGTTCAGTGTTGAGGTGGGGGAAGTTATCCACGCAGGTTCAGGAACCTATTGGTTGAAGGGTGCAGGTAATAACTGTCCCTGAAACCAGTGGTGTGGGAGCTCAGGCTCCTGTCTCTCCCTCCCTCCCGATGGCAGCAGCGAGGAGGCAGCACGGCCTGGGTGGAGAGGGTCTTTGACAATGGATGCTGCTTTGGCTTGGCAGCGCTCCTTGTAGATATGCCCAGTGGTGGGGTGTGTTAAACAACCCTGAGCTGGGACGCAGCGAGCCAACCCGGACGAGGGGTGTACAGCGGTGGAGGGGGAAATTAAGGAGGGGTTGGAGGGCAAGAGGGGGAAGTGGAGTGGAGGGGCAGGGAGTTAGAGGGGAGAAGGGTGGGGTGAGAGAGGACAGGGTGGTACAAAGTGAGGGGGGTAGAGGGTGTGGGAGAGTGGGGGGAACTAGGCGCAAGGGTAGGATTGGAGTGGGGGCAGGTGTGTAGAAGGGGTTAGGGAGTAGAGCGGGTGAGAGAGGACAGGGTGGTACAAAGTGAGGAGGGGTAGAGGGTGTGGGAGAGTCGGGGCACGGGTCGAGGACTGGGCATAGGGGTAGGATTGGGGTGGGTAGAGGGTGGATGGAGGGGGGCAGGTGGGTAGGGAGTAGAGGGGGTGAGAGGGTAAGGGGGAGAGAAGGGCAGGGTGGCAAAAGGGGAGGAGGGCATAGAGGGTGGGGCAAGGGCAGTGGGGGGTATGATCTAGTCTCCGACCCCTTTCGGCTTGACCCTCCCTCCTACCTCGCACCAGCCGCTTCATGTCACTGTACCGAGCCCACAGGTGACTCTTGCTGCCCGCAGGAGCGGGCGCCGCCGCGGTCCTTCGCGACGGGCTCTGAGATGGGGCATGCAGCTGGTGCTCCCAGGCGCAGGGGACGCCCGGCTGCTCCCACACGGCCGTCAGCCGCCGGCCGGCCCACCAGCCCCGGGACAACCCGGCGCCCATCTTCCCGGGGCAGCCACACCACCTCAGTCCGTCTGCTCGCCGAACACAACGCTGGGCCTCTGTCTCTATCGCTGACCACTTCCACCAATCACCACAGGCCCTCCCTATACTGCTAACAGTGCTATCCAATCGTATATCCGAACTTGCACAATCAGCCTGCCCCCTCCGTTTGATGGGCAGGCACTTGCAGCCAATTGGAGCGTACACGCCACCCCTTCTCCTGCGATCAACAACTTCAATGCTAGGCGTTAACCCGCCCTCTAAGGACGCGATGAATGGCTGCTCTCAGCCAATCGATCACCGCTCCACCCCTTGATTGGCGGTGGCATCGCCCTCTCCCGCACTCCGGCACTCCTCTCGGACTCTGATTGACAGCGGGTCGCAGCAATAAGCGTCCGGCTGCTTTCGTCTCTCGAGCCACGCGTACGCTACGGAAATCAAACCTCCCTCCGTCTTGTGATGGACAGCGGCCCACACCAATCGAAGGCGGCTGAAGGTGAAACAATACATTGTGATTGGGCAGTCGGGGCAGGGTGGCTGCAATTGGCCCCTCGCTATATGAAGCCACGTGTCAACCCCTGGCAATTTATTAAATGTAATATTGACGAAATCGGTTTATTATTGTCAAATGTACTGAGAGACTGTTAAAAAAAACTTCTGTCTGCACGTTATCCAGTAGGTCATGACAAGCGTGGAGGTTGCAGAAAGCAAAACAGTACGCAGGACTTCAGAAAGAGTAAGACGGGGAAGAGACAAACACACATCATTCCTCCTAGACGGATCAGAAGGGCAGAGAGTGAACAATTGTAGGTTCCTGGATCTCAACATCACTGGGGATCTAACCTAGACCTAACATATCGATGTAGCTATAAAGAAGGCTAGGGCGGCGGCTATATTTCATTAGGAGTTTGTAGAGATTTGGTGTGTCACCTAAAACACTGGAAAATTTCTGCAGGTGTACCGTGGAGAGCTTTCTGACTAGTTGTTTCACTGTCTGGTATGGGGGGGCGGGGGGTGTGGTGGTTCTACTGCACAGCAAGCTGCAGAGTTGTAAACTCAGTCAGCTCCATCATGGGCGCTCGCCTCTGTAGCATCCAGGACATCTTCAAGGAGCGATGCCTCAAAAAGGCGGCGTCCATCATTAAGGACCCCCATCACGCAGGACATGCCCCCTTTTCATTGTTACCATCAGGAAGAAGGTACAGGAGCCTGAGGGCACACACTCAACGATTCAGGAACAGCTTCTTCCCCTCTGCCATCTGATTTCTAAATGGACATTGAACCCGTGAGCAATACCTCACTACTTTTTTATTTCTACTTTTGCACTATTTATATTACATGATTATATATAGTGCATTGTTCTGCTGCCGCAAAGATAACAAATATTCCGATGAAATTAAACTTAATTCTGAGTAAAGCGACACCCACAAAATGCTGGAGGAACTCAGCAGGTCAGGCAGCATCTGTGGAGGGGAATAAACAGTCGATGTTTCAGGCCGAGACTCATCGTGCAGAGTAAAGTGTTACAGTTGCCAAGAAAGTTTAGTGTAGGCGGAAAAGTACAAGGCCCACCACGAAGTATATTGGGAGACTGGGTTTTCATCTCTCAGTGTAAAGAGTGATGACAGCGGGGCAGAAGCTGTCCCTGAGCCTGGTGGGACGGGCTTTCAGGCTTTTGTATCTTCTATCCGATGGGAGGGGGGAAGAATGTCCGGGGTGGGTGGGGGCTTTGATTATGCTGGACTAATAAACACAGGAGAGCGTGCAGATGCTGGAAATCCAGAGCAACACACAATTTTCCAACGCTGCCTGTAAACAGGTTGTATGTTCTCTCCGGGATTGCTTGGGTTTCCTCCGGGTGCTCTGGTTTCCTCCTGTGAAGACGTGCCGGCTGGTAGGTTAATTGGTCATTGTAACTTGTCCCGTGATGAGACTGGGATTAAGTTGGGGGACTGCTGGGCGGCGCCGCTCGAAGGGTCTATCCCTCGCGGTACCTCAGTAAACAAAAGAGCAGGAGGAATTCAGCAGGTCAGGCAGCACCGATGGAAATGAATAAACCGTCGATGTTTCGGGCCGAGACCCTCCATCAGGACGGAAAGGAAGGGGGAAGACGCCAGAATAAAGAGGTGGTGCTGAGGGGAAGGAAGGTGGGGGAGAGTTTGCTGCGGATTCTCGAGTCGGAGAACTCGGGAGCAAACGCGGCGGGCTGGAACATCGCGATCAGCGAGCTGCCTAGTTTGGCTGGTCTCCTCTCCCGCTGTGGAAAGGTGATACCTCTGTCCCTCGTTCGGGAGAGAAAGTGCCTGTGGAACGTCGAAGTGCCGGGTGAACAATTAGTTTTTATTGGACGGTAGATTTTGGTCTCTCTGTGGGAGCTTTGCGTTTTGCTTGCTTGGTGGGCGGTGGGTCTGGTGCTTTGTTGCTGTTTGTGTGGTGGGGGAAAGGAAGGGAACTTTTGGGTTTTAACATTTTACTGTCATTCATTCTTTGGGGTTCTCTTATGTTTTCACGGATGTCTGCAAAGAGTAAGAATTTCAGGTGGTATACTGTAAACTTTTTCTGATATTAAATGGAACCATTGGTAGGTGAAGCCAGGTGGGTGGGAAAGATAAGGGGCTGGAGGGGAAGGAATTGGATGGGAGATGAGAGTGGACCCTCGGAGGAAGGGACCCAGAAGGGGGCAGAGTGAAGAAGAGGGGAAGGGGAGGGAAATTTTCTGCTGATGTTGGAAGTCGAAAGCAACACACACATAAAATGTGGAGGAACTCAGCGAGTCAGGCAGAAATGAATAAATAGACGACCGCAAATATTGGCACCTCCATATCAGATGGTGATGCAATTAGTCAGGACGCTTTCTGCTGTGCATCTTTGAAGATTTGCAAGAGTTTTTTCTGGTGGTGTAGCAAGTCCATTCAAACTCTTAATGAAATAGAGCCTTTGGGTATGATTGCAACAGCATGATGTTACAGACAGGATGTGTACTCTGGCCCACCTTCCTAAAGTCAATCAACAGCTCCTTTGAAGTTAGAATCATGGATTGCCGCACCTAAAAATGGCCCTTCAGCCCACCTAATCCATGCTGACCCGATCTTCTGCCCCGTCCTTTTGTTGACTCCCAGTGCAAGGCTGTATGATGTTTTCCCCACGGCAATGCAAACTCAATGCATGGAGGACGCCTTTGTGCCCAGGGCAACCATACTAACCCAGTGGGCATTGATCCAAAGTTCAAAGTAAATTTTATTATCAGAGTACATGCGTGTCACCACATACCACTTGTGTGATTAATTCTCCTGCGGGGATACACAGCAAACCTATAAAATAGTAACTATTGCACAATCATTGAGAGATCCGCCAGAGTGCAGAAGACAACAAACTGCAAATGTAAATATAAATAAATAGTAATAAATAACGAGAGTGTGAGATAAAGAGTCCTCAAAGTGAGATCATTGGTTGTGGGAACATCTCAATGGATGGGCGAGTGAGTGTAGTTAACCCCTTCTATTCAAGAGGCTGATAGTTGAGGGGGAGCAAATGTTCTTGAACCTGGTGTGAGTCCTGAGGCTCCTGTACTTCCTACCTGGTGGCGGCAGCGAGAAGAGACGGTGATTTCTGGCGATGGATGCAGTTCTCCGATGACAGCGTTTCATGTAGATGTGCTCAATGGCTGGGAGGGCTTGCCTTGTGAACGACTGGGTCGAGTGCTGCCTTTGTCAGGGTCTTCCATTCAAAGGCAGTGATGTTACCATACCAGACCATGATACAGCCACTCATCCATATTAATCCCCTTGACCTGTACCCAACCCCCCGTCCCGGTCCCCACTCTCTCTGGCATGGCATTCCAAGCGCACACCACTCCCTGCGTCAGGCAGGTTCCCTCCTCCCCCCTCCCACAACCCTCAGATCCCTTCAAACTCCCCTCCTCCTTCCCTCACACTCAATATCAGCATGACCGAGGAACCGAGTGTGGAATTCAGGAAGGGCAAAGCAAAGAGAACACATACACATACACAAGTCCTGCAGGGACCAGCGACAGACTTCCTGGGTGAGCAGCTTCAACTTCCTGGGTGACAACATCTCAGGATCGATCCTGGGCCCAACTTATTGACGCAAAAGGCACTATTTCACTAGGAGTTTGGGGAGGCTTGGTATCTCACCAAAGACTCTCACAAACTTCTACAGGAGAGCATTCTGACTCATCTGGGATGGGGGCGGGGGCACTGCGCAGGATCACAAGGGGCTGCAGAGACTTGTAAACACAGTCAGCTCCTTCACCGGTCCAACTCTTCCCCACCCTCGAGGACATCTTGACTGTCGGGAGGTGGGGATGAGGGAGGGGATTGAATGGTGAGATGATTGAGTGGGGAGGGGGAGATGGCGAAAGGGAGGGAGAGGGATGGGAGGGAGGCTGGAGAGGGAGATGGGGAAAGAGAGGGGTAATGGGAGAGGGATGGGAGAGAGGCTGGACGGGGAGATGGGGGAAATGAAGGGGAGGGGAACGGGAGAGGTGAGTGAGGGGGAGTGGAGTAAGGGATAAGAGGGGTACAGGGGGTAAGGAGGAAGAAAAGTGGAGGGGGAAAGAGGGGTTTTTATAGGACTCAGGGCCCCGGAGGAGCGAGAGCTGTTTCCCATCACAGACATTCCCCGACGGACATATGGCGCGGGATCTTCCTCGGCAGCTATTCATGAGCCGGCTCAGCGCCCCCAACACCGCACCGAAATCCCTTGCCGCGCTCTTCCCACAGCGTGGGGCTCTGTCACTGCTCCTCCCGGAGTGCGGTAGCTCCCTTGTCACCACTCTCTCCCTCCTTGCGGCCCCCCGCTCCCTAATAGCGTA
Source organism: Mobula birostris (assembly GCF_030028105.1). NCBI lineage: Eukaryota > Metazoa > Chordata > Chondrichthyes > Myliobatiformes > Myliobatidae > Mobula > Mobula birostris. Next base: position 21,558,752 of record NC_092398.1, on the reverse strand, counting down.
GAGATCCCTCATCATCCTTCCTGCAGCATGGAGATCCCTTGTGCTCCTCCCTTCCCTCAGCATAGATCCCCCTCCCCAATACCCCTTCCTCCTTACCTCCCTTCCCACAGTGCGGTGATCCGTCGCCTTTCCTCCCCCCCACGCCACCTCTCCCGCCTCCCTGCCCCTCCCGTAGCGCGGAGATCCCTCAGGGCCCTTCCCCCACAACCACCCCCGCAGCGCAGATATCCTTTGATGCCCCTCCCTCCTCCCCTCCTGCAGCGCAGAGATCCCTCAGGGCCCCTCCCTCCCCTCCCGCAGCGCAGAGATCCCTCGGTGTCCCTCCCTCCTCCCACCCGACTCCTGCATCGCAGAGATCCCTCAGGGCCCCTCCTCCCACCCCCCTCTTGCAGTGCAGAGATCCCTCAGGGACCCTCCCTCCTCCCACCGCTCTCCCGCGGCGCAGAGCTCCCTCGGGGCCTCTCACTCCTCCTCCACCTCCCACAGCGAGGTGGGGCCATGTACGACTTCAACGAGCACAGCTCTGCTTCCCATTCTGGCCCGGAAGCGGGGCCGTGGTCGGCGTGGAGCGGTGAGAGAGGGTCCGCTCCCTCTCGGCTCCGGTCAGCATGCCTACCCCCCTCGACAGCGGCACGCCGGCTCCCTCCCTGAGCTGGGCGCGGCTGGGAGCATTCTCCGCCAGCGCCCAGGGCGCAGACCTCCTGCTGGAGATGGTAGGACCGGCAGAGGCGCCTTCTCAGGGGAGTGGGGAGTGGGGGGTGGGGGGTAAAAGAGAGGGTGAGGCAGAGAGAGAGGGAGGGAAGGAAGAAAGGCAGAGAGCGAGAGAATGAGTGGGGAGACGAGGGTAAAGAGAGAGAGTGGGAGACAGAGGGGGAGAGAAAGGGATATGGGGGAGTGTGAGAGAGGAAGGGAGGGGAGCAGGAAGTGGAGGGAGAGGGGGAGAGGGATCTCCTCTCTCCTGGGGTCTGTTTTCCCAGGAGCAAAGGAGACTGAGGTGTGACCAGGAAACCACAGAGGTCACAGTCTCTTTCCGGAGGAGGAGAGTCTATAACTAGAGGGCACAGGTTAAAGGTGAAAGGGGACCTGAGGGGAATTTTTTTCACCCAGAGGGTGGTCCGTATATGGGACGAGCTGCCAGAGGAAGTAGTTGAGGCAGGAACGTGAACAACATTTAAAAGAGACTTGGACAGGTACATAAATAGGAAAGGTTTGGTGGGGTACGTGCCAAACTTGGATGAGACTCCTCGTTGGCATGGAGCAGATGGGCCAAAGGGCCTGTTCCTGTGTGACCTTTCACCTCTGGGTTCCGATGCAATCTGTACCTCTCTCCACTCACTGGCAGGTCTTCAGCCTGGGCTTAGCAATCTTCTTCCTGGCCTCGCCGCACGGCGCCTACGTGGTCTTTGCCGTCATCGAGCTGGTGCTTGCCGGAACCTTCTACTGGGTTTACCTCAACCACTATGACCAGACCATCATCTCCCTCAACTGGTCTTCGACGGTAAGTGAGACCAACTCCAAGTTCATGGTTATTCATCCACTTCATTATTGCCAATATCTCATCAGCCAATCATGTGGCAGCAACTCAATGTACAAAAGCACACCGACATGGTCAAGAGGTTCAGTTGTTCTTCAGACCAAACATCAGAATGGGGGAAGAAATGTAATCCAAGTGACTTTGACTGTGGAATGATTGCTGGTGCCAGATGGGGTGGTTTGAGTATTTCAGGAAGTGATCGAAGTGACTTTGACTGTGGAATGATTGCTGGTGCCAGATGGGGTGGTTTGAGTATCTCAGGAAATGCTCATCCCCTGGGATTTTCACACACAGCAGTCTCAGGAGTTTACAGAGAATGGTACTAAAAAAAAATCGAATGAGTGGCTGTTCTGTGGGCGAAAACGCCTCGTTAATGAGAGAGGTCAGAGGAGAACAGCCAGTCTGGTTTAAGCTGACAGTTACTCAAGCAACCACGCGTTACAACAGTGGTGTGCAGAAGAGAGGGTCTCTGAACGCACAACTGTTGAACCATGGATGGACTACAGCAGCAGAAAACCAGGCCGGGTTCCACTCCTGTACCCGATAAAGTGGCCATCGAGTCTATACCACACCATTGCACTGTACAGGCCTCTCTGCCCACCCCATCTTGTGCTGTCCCTTTGGAACAGAGGTGAGGAGGCATTTCTTTAGCCGGGGGTGAGGGTGGGCAGTGAATCTGTGGAATTCATTGCCACAATCGGCTGTGGAGGCCAGGTCATTGGCGCCAAAGGTTACGAGGAGAAGGCAGGAAAATGGGGTTGGGAGGGATAATAAATCAGCTGTGATGAACTGGCGGAGCAGACTCAATGGGCCAATTGGACTAATTCTGCTTCTGTTTCTCATGATCTTGCTCCAAGATCGATCTAACCCTTTCCATCCATGTGCCTATTTAAGAGCCTCTTGGATGGGCTGTCCTGGACCCTGCATATAGGAGCCATTGCAAAAAAAACCCGCGGCCATGCCTCTACTTCCTCAGGAGTCTGTGGAGAGTCGGTATGAGATCTGAAACTTTGTCAAACTTCTGTGGATGTGTGATGGAGGGTATATTGACTGGCTGCATCACAGTCTGGTATGGAAACACCGATGCCTTTGAACGGAAGGCCCTACAGTAGGAAGTGGATTGTGCCCAGAACATCATGTGTAAAATGCTCCCAACCAGTGAGAGCATCTACATGAAATGTTGTTGTAGGAAAGCAGCCTCCATCACTGGAAATTCTCACCACCCAGGCCTTGCTCTCTTCTCGCTGCTGCCATCAGGTAGAAGGTACGGGAGCCTCAAGACTCGCACCACCAGCTTCAGGAACAGTTACTACCCCTCAATCATCAGGATCTTGAATAAAAGAGGTTGACTACACTCATCTATTGAGATGTTCCCACAACCAATGACCTCACTTTAAGGACACTTTATCTTATGTTCTCGTTATTTATTGCTATTTATTTATATTTGCATTTGCGCAGTTTTTTGTCTTCTGCACCCTGGTTGATCTTTCATTGATCCTGTTATAGTTACTGTTCTGTAGATTTACTGAGTATGCCTGCAGGAAAATGAATCGTCAGGTCAGTTTTATTGTCATTTAACTATATACATGTACACCGACAAACGAGATGACGTTTCTCCAGACCAGGGAGTGAAGCACAGTAGTACACATAACACACAGTCATTTAGGAAAATGAAATCTACAGAGGAATTACGCATAAATAAACAAAGTAGACTGCATAAAAGTTGTAGAACAGCACAGATTATCCGTTCACACTTTGAATGTGATGTGGCAGGGAGTTCAGAAGCCTAATGGCCTGAGGGAAGAAATTGTTTCCCGTCCTGTCCTGACCATCTTGTCTTTATACATCAGAGTCTCCTGCCCGACGATGGTAGGAAGTCAAAGAGGATGCTGGATGCATGGGTGGGATCCTTAATAACACTAAGGGCCTTACGTATGCAGCACTCCTGATTAAATGTTCCCTGATGCATGGTAGGGAGACCCCTGTGATCCTCTTGGCCGTTCTCACAGTCCTTTGTAGGGACTTCCGGTCCGATGCTCGACTGCTCCTATACCAGAGATGCAGCTTGTCAGGAGCAGGGTTGTATACGGTGACATATATGTACTTTGATAATAAAGTTTACTTTGCACTTTGAAATGCCCCCAATGTACAAGTCCAAAATCAGGATCAGAATCAGGTTTCTTGTTGCTGACACATGTTGTGGTATTTGTTGTTTCGTGGCATCGGTACAGTGCAGGCAGAACAAATTACTGTAAGACATACTAAGTAAATTGTGCAGAAGTGGAATGGTGAGATTGAGTCCACGGAGCGTTCGGAAATCAGATAGCAGAGGGAAGAAGCTGTTAACGAATCACTGAGTGTGAGCCTTCAGGTTCCTGTACCTCCTCCCTGATGGTAGCAATGAGAAGAGGGCATGTCCTAGGTACTGTGTACAGTTCTGGTCACAGAAGTATAGGAAAGATGTCAATAAAACTGAGGGAGTACAGAGGAGATTTACTAGAATGTTGCCTGGGTTTCATCTCCTAAGTTACAGAGAAAGGTTGAACAAGTTGGGTCTTTATTCTTTGGAGCGTAGAAGGTTGAGGGGGGCCTTGATATTTAAAATTATGAGGGGGATAGATAGAGTTGACGTGGATAGGCTTTTTCCATTGAGAATGGGGGAGATTCAAACAAGAGGACATGAGTTGAGAGTTAAAAGGGTAACATGAGGGGGAACTTCTTTACTCAGAGAGTGGTAGCTGTGTGGAACGAGCTTCCAGCAGAAGTGGTTGAGGCAGGTTCAATGTTGTCGTTTAAAGTTAAATTGGACAGCTATATGGACAGGAAAGGAATGGAGGGTTATGGGCTGAGTGCAGGTCGGTGGGACTAGGTGAGAGCAAGAGTTCAGCACGGACTAGAAGGGCCGAGACGGCCTGTTTCCATGCTGTAATTGTTATAAGAATCCTTGATGATGGCCTACGCCTTTTTGAGGCATTGGTCCCTGAAGGTGTCCTGGATACCACGGAAGATACTGCCCACGATGGAGCTGACTAATCTTACAACTTTCTGCAGCTCATTTCGACCTCCCCCACACCCTGCACCAGCTGGTGATGCAGCCGGTTAGAATGCTCTCCGCAGTACATCTGTAGATTGAGACTGTTTTAGGTGATGTACCAAATCGGAAACTCCGAATGAAGTATAACTGTTGCGGTGCCCTCTTTGTAACTGCGTCGATATGCAAGTCCCCGATGGTGAGGTTCCTTCGTGATCGATGCTGTCTTTTTGAGGTACCGCCTCTCAATGATGGGGGGCAGGGGTGCCCTAAAGAAGTCTTCACTGACGTACCAAATCTCCCTTGACTGCTCACACTTGGAGGGGAACTGGGGTCAGCACGGTCCAGCTGGGCTGAACGGCCTCTTTCTGAGCTGGGTGGGTGTGATCTGTCCTGGAGCCGAGCACAGTGTGTCAGTGCCTTCACATCCTCCGAAGTTTAAGGAGATTTAGCAGGTCATACAGAACAGTACAGCACAGGAACACACCATTCGGCTCACAATGTCGTGCCAAACCATCTAAGGAGTAAATTTAAAAAAACAAAAGCTAATCCCTGCAATCTACACCATGTCCATAATCCTCCATCTTCCCAGATCCATATGCTCATTCAAGTGTCTCTTAAAAGCCTCTAATGTATTTGCCTCTACCACCATCACCGGGCAACGGATCCCAGGCATCCACCATTTTCCGAGTAAAAAAAATCTTATCCCTCACATCCCCTTTGAACCTGCCCCCTCACCTTCAATTCATGCCCTCTGGTATTAGGCATTTCAACCCTGGGAAACAGATACCCTCCGTCCACTCTTGTCTGTGCCTCTCATGATCTTATCTATCAGATCTCCTCTCAGCCTCTGCCGCTCCGGAGAAAACACCCCAAGTTTATCCAGCCTCTCGTGATAGCACATGCCCTCTAAACCAGGCGGCATCCTGGTGAACCTCTGAACCTCTTCTGCACCCCCTCCAGAGCCTGAAGCCCTTCCTAGAGAGGGGTGACCAGAACCATCTGCATTACTCCAGATGCGGCCGAACCAGAGTTCGGCAAAGTTGCAACATCACCTCTTGACTTTTGAACTCGACACCTCGACTAATAAAAGCAAGTGTCCCGTAAGACTGACACATTTTTTTTCCGAGGTACGGCGGAGGGCATTCTGACTGGGTTGCATCACTGTCTGGGTTTGGAGGCTCCAATGCACAGGAACCGAAAGAAGCTCCAGAGGATTATCCACTCAGCCAGCTCCCTCAAAGCCACGACCCTCTCCACCATCGAGGACCTCAAGAGGTGCTGCCTCAAGATTAGATTAGATTATGAGGACACGCAGCCTTTTATTGTCATTTAGTAATGCATGCATTAAGAAATGATACAATATTCCTCCAGTGTGATATCACAGAAACACAGGACAGACCAAGACTGAAAAACTAACAAAAACCACATAATTATAACATATAGTTACAACAGTGCAAGGAATACTGTAACTTGGTGAAGAACAGGCCATGAGCACAGTAAAGAAAGTTCAAAGTCTCTCAAATGTCCCACATCTCACGCAGACGGGAGAAGGAAGAAAACTCTCCCTACCATACCCGACCACAGTTCGACTCTGAGTCGTTGGAAAACTTCGAGCCTCCGACCAGCCCTCCAACACCAAGCACCATCGCTGCCGAATGCTTCGACCCCAGCCCTGGTCACCAGTAGCAGGCAAAGCCGGGGATTTTGGGGCCTTCTGTCTGGAGATTCTCGACTGCACAGCAGCAGCGGCAGCGAACCGGGCATTTCAGAAGTTACTCCAGATGTTCCTCCGTGTTTCTCATGGCTATCTGCATCAAATTAGAATTGTGCACAGCATCCTACTTACAAATACGATATCATTTCACTGGAGAGCACGCACTGCGTCGCGCCACCATCTTCTCCTCCCTCCCTTGGTGACGTCCATCATGAAAGATCTTCTCCATCCTGTACCCTCTTCCTATCACTCCCATCAGGGAGGAGGTACAGGACCCTGAAGGCACACACTCAATGATTTAAGGACAACTTCTTCCCTTCCGCCATCAGGTTTCTGAATGGTCCACGAATACTACCTCGATGTTTTCCCTTCGCAACATTACAGCAAAGTTTTTATCTATCGCACTCTACTGCTGCCGCAGGACAACAAATTTCACAACATATCTCAGTGATAATAACCTTGATTCTGAAGTGTGGTCTGGCCAGAGTTTTATAGAGCTGCAACGCAGACTCAGAATCAGGTTTAGTATCACCAGCAAATGTCGCGAAATTTGTTGTTTTATGGCAGCAGTACATTACAATACATGATAATTTAAACTTAATTATAGTAAGTATATACATATTTTTTGTTAAAATAAGTACTGCAAAAGGAGAGAAAAAAGTAATGAACACGAGGAAATTTGCAGATGCTGGAATTTCAAGCAACACACATCAAAGTTGCTGGTGAACGCAGCAGGCCAGGCAGCATCTCTAGGAAGAGGTACAGTCGACGTTTCGGGCCGAGACCCTTCCCGAAACGTCGACTGTACCTCTTCCTAGAGATGCTGCCTGGCCTGCTGCGTTCACCAGCAACTTTGATGTGAAAAAAGTAGTGAGATAGTGATCACAAACAAGAGGAAGTGTGCAGACGCTGGGAATCCGAGCAACACACACACAAAATGCTGGAGGAACTTGGCAGGCCAGGCAGCATCTACGGAAAAGAGTACAGTTGATGTTTTGGGCTGAAACCCTTCGGCAGGACTGGAGGGAAAAAAGCTGAGGGGTAGACTTGAAAGGCGGGGGGAGGGGAGAGAGAAACGCCAGGCGGTAGGTGAAACTTGGAGGGGAAGGAATGAAGCAGAGAGCTGGGAAGTTGATTGGTGAAAGAGACAGAAGGCCATGGAAGAAAGAAGGGGGGAGGGTGGAGGTGCACCAGAGGGAGGTGGTGGGCGGGCAAGGAGATAACACAAGATAGGGACAAGGGGATGGGAAATGGTGAAGGGGTGGGTGGTGGAGGCATTGCCAGAAGTTTGAGAAATCCATGTTCATGCCATCAGGTTGGAGGCTGCCCAAACTGAATATGAGATGTTGTTCCTCCAACCCAAGTGTGGCCTTATCCCGATAGTGGAGGAGACCATGGATGGACATATCGAAATGGGAAAGGGAAGTGGAATTAAAATGGGTGGGACTGGGAGATCCTGCTTGTTCTGGTGGACAGCAAAGCGGCCTCCCAATCTACGTCGGGTCTCACCAATATACAGGAGGTCACATCAGGAACACCGAGCCCAGTAAATGACCCCAACGGACTCACAGGTGAAGTTTTGCCTCACCTGGAAGGACTGTTTAAGGCCCTGAATGGTAGTGAGGGAGAAGGTGTGGGGGCAAGTGAAGCACTTGTTCCACTTGCAAGTGCCAGGAGGGAGATCAGTGGGGACGGATGAATGGGAAGGGAGTCAAGTAGGGAGCGATCCCTACGGAAAGCGGAAAGTGGTGGGGTGGATGGAAAGATGTTTGGTGGTGGGATGCAGTTGGAGGTAGTGGAATTATGTGGAGAATTATGTGCAGGATGCAGAGGCTGGTGGGGTGGTAGGTGAAAACAAGAGGAACCCTATCCTGGTAGTGTGGTGGGAGAATGGGGTAAGAGCAGACGAATGTGAAATGGAAGAGGTGTGGTTGAGGGCAGTGTTGATCATGGAGGAACCCTCAAATGTATTGTCTTTTCTATAGATGTTTCCTCCAGCATTTTGTGAGTGAGGTAGTGTTCATGGGTTCAATGTCCATTCAGGAATCGGATGGCAGAGGGGAAGAAGCTGTATCGCTGAGTGTGTGCCTTCAGGCTTCTGTATCTCCTTCCTGATGCTAGCAATGAGAAGAGGGCAAGTCCTGGGTGTTGAGAGTCCTTAACGATGGACGCTGCCATTTTGAGCCATCACTCCTTTAAGCTGTCCTGGATGCTCGGAGGCTCGTGCCCATGATGGAGCTGACTTGAGTTCACAACTTTCAGCAGCTTTTCCCTGGACCTGCGCAGTGCCCTCCCCCCGTACCAGACGGTGACACAACCAGTGAGAACGCGCTCCACGGTACATCTGTAGAAATGAACCAGTGGCCTTGCTGACATACCAGATCTCCTCTGATGAAATACAGCCGCTGTCCTGCCTTCACTGTAAAGGCATCAAAATGTTGGGCCCAGGACAGATCCTCAGAGATGTTGACACCCAGAAACTTTAAATTGGTCACCCGTTCACTTCTGATTCCCACAGTGAGGACTGGTTTGTGTTCCCTCAATTCCTTAAGTCCACAATTGGTTCTTTGGTCTGACTGTGAGTGCAAGGTTGTTGTCACTCACCCAGCCAACCTTGTGGCTCCAGAACTCAATCTCTTGACTAACGAAGGCCAACGCTTTCTCAACTACCCCGTCAACCCGCCCAGCATATTTGAGGAACCTATGGACGTGAACCTCAAGGTCCCCCTGTTCCACCACACCACCCAAGACCGCCGTAGATGGTGCACAGTTTCAGTCACCCCTGTTAACGGGACCCCCCCTCCTGTCCCAACAGGACGTATTCCGGTGTACAGCAGCCACCATCATCTATCTGGTCATTTCCATCTCGTACGGAATGTCTGGAAACACGGTCGGAGTGGTGAGTTCCCATGGAGTTGCTGGGTGGGGCGTCCCCAAGTGAACGTGTTGTCGGTGAGGTGGAGGTGGGGGGTGGTGAGTGAGCAGAGGAATGTCCTGGATTGGGGGAGGGTGTGGAGAGGGAGACGATGGGGGGGGGTGGAGAAAGAGAGATGGGGGAGTGTTGGGATGGGGCAGTTGCTAGGTCACCTGGTTCGTCCACCTCCCGGCCCATGACCAGAGATGATGGAAATGAAAACACTGACGCAGTCCTCCAAATGTGCTGGAAGAACTCAGCTGGCCAGGCAGCATCTGTGGAAAAGAGTACAATCGATGTTTCCGGCCGAGACCCTTCGGCAGGACGGGAGAAAACAAAAATGAGGAGCAGATTTAAAAGGTGGAGGAATGGAGGGGGAGACATGAGGTGATAGGTGAGACCAGGAGGGGATGGGTGAAGTAGAGAGCTGGGAGGTTGATCGGTGAAAGAGAATCAGGGCTGGAGAAGGGGCCGTCTGATAGGAGAGAGCAGAAGGCCATGGGAGAAAGAAAAGGTGGGAGGAGAACGAGAGGGAGGCGATGGGCAGGCAAGGAGATAAGGTGAGAGAGGGAACTGGAAATGGGGTATGGTGGGGGCATTACCGTAAGTTTGAGAGATCGATGTTCATGCCATCAGGTTGGAGGCTACCCAGACAGAATAGAAGGTGTTGTTCCTCCAACCTGAGTGTGGCCTCATCGCCAAAGTAGAGGAGGCCGTGGATAGACATACCAGAGTGGGAAGTGGAATTAGCATGGGTGGCCACTGGAAGATCCGGCTTTCTCTGGTGGACAGGGTGTAGGTGCTCGGTGAAGCAGTTTCCCAGTCTACGACACCGATATATAGGACGTCAGACTGGGACCGGATGCAGTAGATGACCCCAATAGACTCACAGATTTTCTCTTGTTTGCGGTGTAATCTTCCCACTCTCCTCCCCACCCTGGTCACCACTTCCTTATTGCTTGATTTCCCCCTCCCTCTCTCGCTCTTTCTCCCCCTCCTTTTTCTGTCCATTCCCATTTTCACACCTCTTTCTCTATCCCCCTTTCCCACTCCTCCTTCCCCCCTGCCTGCACGCTCTCCACCTCCTCTCTCCCTCCGATCCCCTTCTTTCCACACACTCTGCACCCCTCTTCTCTTCCCTTCCCTCTCTCACTCTGTCTCTTGCATCCCCCCACCTCCTGCATCCGTCTCCCTCCCTCCTTTTGCAGATCCTCAGCCTCGTTACGATGTTCATCTTCACCCACAATCTCTACCTCCTCAGGCCAGTGTTTTGTCCGCAGAGGCCAGAACCCGGTGAGAATCGTCCCTAATCTCAAACACCGCGCCGGGGGAGGGGCGGCGAGGGGGAAGCTCAGCACCAGGGGAGGGGCAGCGAGGGGGGGGGAGCTCGGCGCCAGGGGAGGGGAAGATGAGGAGGGAGCTCAGTGCCGGGGGAGGGGTGGCGAGGGGGGAGCTCGGCGGCAGGGGAGGGGAGGATGAGGAGGGAGCTCCATGTTGTGGGGGGGCAGCTCGGTGCCGGGGGAGGGGCGGCGAGGGGGGAGCTCAGTGCCGGGGGAGGGGCGGTGAGGGGCAGCAAGGATGGATGAAGAGGGAGCCCCGTGCCGGGGGAGGGGAGGATGAGGAGGGAGCGTCATGGTGGGCAACGGATGAGGAGACAGCTCCGTGCTATGGGGAGGGGCAGTGAGGAGGGAGCACCACTGTGGGTTGGGTGAGGAGGAGGGAGCATTGTGCTACCGGAGGGGCGGCAAGGAGGGAGCTCCGCACTATAGTTGAACTAATTCACCTCCCCTGTCCCTGCAAACTCCAGCAAAGCCTCCTGCCTACGACCCATGAGAGAGAAAGAGAGAGAAGACTGGCCCTTCTGCTCATCCTACTGGACCTGACCTCAGGCACACCCCTTCCTCCCACTCCAAATGAGATATCCCCTGCACCTGCACCTGCACCCCCCCCCGCCCCTCACATCCCATCCTACACTCCTCTCCAAAAGTGGTGGTGAACGGTGGAGTTGGGGAGGGTAGTGGTGAATCTCAGGGACAGCCTCTTCTCCCCACCCCACCCCCGAGAGGCATCAGCCTGGTCTGTGGTGCTCGATGGGCCAAACTGCCTAATTCCGCTCCCTTGTCTTATGGATCCATGGAATTTGCCTGCTGGGATTCCAGCTCGCATGAGGTGCTGAGGGGAGTGTTTGAGAGACCCATGGCTGGCTATTCCTCCCTCCTCAACTGGTTCATGGAGACCGGAACCACGTATGGTATTCCATGTAGGATACGGAGACCAGAATCATGCACGGTATTCCATGCGGGATATGGAGACCAGAATCATGCACGGTATTCCATGCGGGATATGGACACTGGAACAATGCATGGTATTCCATGCGGGATATGGAGACCAGAATCATACACGGTATTCCATGCGGGATATGGACACTGAAACAATGCACGGTATTCCATGCGGGATATGGAGACCAAAACCATGCCGGAAATTCGCAGAACTAAGCCTGATATTGCTGGTGGATGAGATGGGAACAAAGTTTAATATTCCCAATGGGACACAGACTGGAACTGTGCTGACATTCCCGGCTTGATAGGGAGACTGGAACTGTGCAAGGTATTCCCAATGGGATATGGAGACTGGGAATGTGCAGATAATCCCGGGCTGACACAGAGACTGGAACTGAGATTGATATGGAGAGTGGAACTATGACGCTATTCCCAGTAGGATACAGGGACCGGGACTGTACGTGACATCCCTGGTGGGATATGGAGACTTGAATGGAGTATTACATGGAGACGGGAACTGTGCACACACTGATCCCAGCAGGATACAGAGACTGGCACTGTGCACAGTATTCCCAGTGGGATATAGAGACCAGTGCAGTGCACGGTACTCCCGGTGCAATCAGAATTCCGGTGAAGTGCAAGCAGACTGTTCCTTGCCAAGTTGGAGAACCGACGGAAGTGGGAATAACCATCTGGAGGAAGTATTAGCTCCTCCCGAGGTCACCAGCTGTGAACCCGGGCAGGAGAAAAGCCAATTTAACTTGTTTTTGTAATAAACCTTACCTGCAAAAGCAAACTGGCTGCTAACTCCATATTGTTTTCTGACAACTAATCTTCCGTAAAGTTAATCTGGTGCTTCTTGGAATCTGTGAGTAATAAGGTCGAAACCCTCCGAGATATTAACTTAACGTTCACTGGTCTTGTCCCCTTTGTTTCCTTATCCCAGCACCTGTGTACAGATCTCCCCCAGAGAGGGACTGAGAGACACCGGTCAGTGTACAGATCTCCCCCCGAGAGAGAGGGATTGAGAGACACCGGTCAGTGTACAGATCTCCCCCTGAGAGACACCGGTCAGTGTACAGATCTCCCTCTGAGAGAGAGGGACTGAGAGATACTGGTCAGTGTACAGATCTCCCCCTGAGAGAGAGGGACTGGGAGACACCGGTCAGTGTACAGATCTCCCCCTGAGATAGAGGGGCTGAGAGACACCGGTCAGTGTACAGATCTCCCCCTGAGAGAGAGGGACTGGGAGACACCGGTCAGTGTACTGATCGCCCCCTGAGAGAGAGGGACTGAGAGACACCGGTCAGTGTACAGATCTCCCTCTGAGAGAGAGGGACTGAGAGACACCGGTCAGTGTACAGATCTCCCTCTGAGAGACACCGGTCAGTGTACAGATCTCCCCCTGAGAGAGGGACTGAGAGACACGGGTCAGTATACAGATCTCCCCCTGAGAGACACCGGTCAGTGTACAGATCTCCCCCTGAGAGAGAGGGACTGAGAGACACCGGTCAGTGTACAGATCTCCCCGTGTTCAGCCACATTTCGTATTTGTTATCTGAGCCTGAGGTGGTTCTGAAGTGTGTTGGTGTGTGGCCTCAGCGTTGCACAGGCCTACAGCCCACGCTTGAACTTCCTGTGCCCTGTCCGGCAACCTCAGGGGGATCTTCACCTGTTTCCTGTTTCCCTTCCATCTGTCACTACGGCAGATTGTTGTCACACACTCCCGGGGTCAGACACAGAGCGAATCTCCCTCCACACCGTCCCATCACACTGTCCCGGAGTCAGACACAGAGTGAAGCTCCCTCCACACTGTCCCATCACACACTCCCGGGGTCAGACACAGAGTGAAACTCCCTCCGCACCATCCCATCACACACTCCCGGGGTCAGACACAGAGTGAAGCTCCCTCCACACTGTCCCATCACAGAGTGAATCTCACTCCACACCGTCCCATCACACACCCCCTGCGTCAGAGGTTGGAATCGAACCTGGGTTTTCAGAGCAGAGCAACAGGGGCTCTACCCTCTGTGCCATAGTAACCACAAGACTGGAACTTCATGCATCAATCTGAATATAACCCCATTTTTATTTCAATTCAATGTCGATTTTACAATATATATTATCTTAAACTATGGAATAAATACTATTCGGACAATCACACAAATACAACTGTCTAAATACACAAACACATTTCAGAAAACACACGATAACCCCCGGGACTCTGCTGTTTTTAGATATTTATACCTATGTATACACAGAGAGACTAAGTTTTTCCCCAATTGTTTATGCTCGACTTCCGATGCTGAGAGTTCGTTAAAGGGAACTGGCTCAGGGTAAAGTGTTTTATTTTTAAAGCAGAGGGGCTAGCAGCAGTCGAGTGGCAGTGCGGGTGTGGGTGGGGGTGGGACTCTGGTTTGGGGGATGTATCCTCTGCCTGTCTTCAGGGAGATGGTGCTAGTGAGAAGGGCAAGCAGACGGGGCCCCTGAGAGGACCCAGCGAGGGAGAACGAGGGGGTGAGACGGGGCCAGCGAGGGAGCCCGGGGGGGGGAGAGGACCCAGCGAGGGAGCACGAGGGGGTGAGACGGGGCCAGCGAGGGAGCCCAGGGGGGGGGGAGAGGACCCAGCGAGGGAGCACGAGGGGGTGAGACGGGGCCAGCGAGGGAGCCCGGGGGGAGAGGACCCAGCGTGGGAGCACGAGGGGGTGAGACAGGGCCAGCGAGGGAGCCCGTGGGGGTGCAGGCAGGGCCAGCGAGGGTCTGGGATAAAGGTGCCGATGGCCTTATTCCTGGGGCTTGCTCTGACAGAGGAGAGGGTTCCGCAGGGAAAGGATAGATGAGGTGGATTAGCAGGTTGGGTGAGCAGCACGGAATAAGACAAAAGTCCCAAGGTCAAGGCTTGACAGTCCAAAATTTGGAAGGAGGGAGAGAGGGGCATGAACACAAATGAAATCAAATCCCACTGTACACTTCAGCTGGGTTTCCCACATCCCTTGTTATAGCAGGGAATGATTTGTAAACACAACCACCAAACTGGCAGGCTCACACATTTAACACAAACAGGATAAGAATAGGTGCTTTACTGTGTCCAATCGGAGGCAGGAAGGTAAGGAGGGATATCATCACTGTCCTGGGGTCAGACTCAGAGTGAAGATCCCTCTACACCGTCCCATCACACACTCCCAGGGTGAGACACAGAGTGAAGCTCCCTCCACACCGTCCCATCACACACTCCCGAGGACAGACACAGAGTGAAGCTCCCTCCACACCATCCCATCACACACTCCCAGGGTCAGACACAGAGTGAAACTCCCTCCACACCATCCCATCACACACTCCCGGGATCAGACGGAGCGAAACTCCCTCCACACCATCCCATCACACACTCCTGGGGTCAGACACAGAGTGAAGCTCCCTCCACACCGTCCCATCACACAGGTCGGGCAGCATCCGTGGAAATGTTGACTCCTCGTTTCCAGGGATATTGCCTGACCTAAGTTCCTCCAACGTGCTGTGAGTGTTGCTTTGATCCCAGCATCTGCAGATTATTTTGTGTTTACCCATCACACAGTCCTGGGGTCAGACACAGACTGAATCTCCCTCCACACCGTCCCATCACACACTCCCCAGGTCAGACACAGAGTGAAGCTCCCTCTACACCGTCCCATCACACACTCCCAAGGTTACACACAGACTGCAGCTCCCTCCACACCGTCCCATCACACACTCCCCAGGTCAGACACAGAGTGAAGCTCCCTCCACACCGTCCCATCACACACTCCTGGAGTCAGACACAGAGTGAAGCTCGCTCTACACCGTCCCATCACATACTTCCGGGGTCAGACACAGAGTGAAACTCCCTCCACACCGTCCCATCACACACTCCTGGGGTCAGACACAGAGTGAAACTCCATCCTCACTGTCCCATCGCACACTCCCAGTGGCCAAGTTTTTAATCCCTTCTATTTTGAATTATTTTGACCTCAGGACACGTGAAGGACAACTGGAGCTGAGAGGGAGGGTGGGACAGAGTTCACATGCATGATGGGATGGAAGAAAATGGGGTGTCGTCACAAAACTGGGGTCAAGTTCGTGGGGGAGGGGGCACAAAGCAGATCAAGTTTTGTGGATAAAACTCGAGGGGGCAGATGCAGGGTCTCAAATTAATTTGGACAAGGTTGGAGATTGGGGAGGGGAAGACAGGGTGAAGAGGTGGGGGTGTTGAATTGTGAAGGAGAGGTGGGAGTGATTTGGGGCAGGGAGGGAATTTGGAGGTGGAAAGGGAGGGACGGATATGTGGGGCAGACAGGCTGAGGGTAAAATCTGGAGTGGACAAGTGGGGTGGGGGGAGGCACTGGGGCCGGACTGGCGGGAGGAACTTGTGGGGAAGCACAGTGGAGGAAGTTAGTGGGGTAAAAATCGGGGATCACACAGTGGTGGGTTTAAACTTGTTGGGAAGAGTTCCAGCAAGACTGAAGGTCTCCAGAACGGGTGAGATGGGGTGGACATTCATGGGTTGTGCAAGTCTGGGAAGTATCGGGGACAAACTTCGTTGGGGGGTGGTGTAACATAGGGTCAAAATGAGGGGCCAATCAGCAAGCCGAATCCAGAACAGGAATAACTGGGAGGGAGTACGAGTCAAAATTAGAACGAGAATCGGTGGTGGGGGGGGTACAAGAGGGAAATTAGGAGGGGGCAGAGATTAAAGGCAGTAGGAGAGAGATGAAGGGGACCAGAGAGGTCAGGAGCCAAGGAGTGGAGATATTCCCGGGTGACTCCTTGCTCTTTGGGTGGGTTGGTGTAGGAGAGGTGGCACCCTCACCCCTCCGTCCATCAGCAAAAGCAGACGCCTCTGGCAGTTGAATAGTCCACTGCACCTCAGGGTGGCTCTGTGACTCTGGGGTGCGGGGGGTGGGCGGTGGAAGAAGAGCGGGGCTTGGAGGGGCGGACCGAGTGAGTGCAGGAAGGGAGGAGGGATCCGGACGGTGTGTGAAGACAGAGCGAATGCACTTAACTCTCTAGGGGGAGCGACATCCCAGGGCGGGGGCCTCACATCTGATTGGAGAAGGGGGTGCCCATAGTCCTCATACCCGCCTGCATCCCTCCTGGGGGGGAGCAGAGGATGCGCGGGTAGGGATGAAGGGAGTGCGAGGACAGAGGGAGTGCTTTTAAGTTTCTAGGGGGGAGCCACAACCCAGGGCTGGAATGGGGGGGGGGGGGTCTTCACATCTGGTTGGAGAAGGAGGTGGGGGCTGGCTGCCCGTAGTCGCTTGCCGGCTGCGCCGGGTAGCCCTGCTGTCCGTAGTTGGGCTGGTACCCCTCCTGCTCGTAGCGGGGCGCCTCCTGGCTGTAGGGCTGGGGCTGCCCGTAGACATCGCGGCTGTCCGCGGGGGGGCTTCTGGTCGGCTGGAGGGGCCTGCTTGACGAAGGGCGCCGACCAGCCCGTCTCCTTGAAGATGAACCAGATATTCCCACCCCACAGAATCAGGTTCAGGAAACCAAAAATCTAGCAGAAGAAAGAGTGAGGGAGGTGGGGGGGAAGACAGGAGAGTGGTGGTTGGAGGAGGGGTAAAGAGGCGGGGACGAGGGGTCGAGAGGCGGGGGTGGGAGGGGGTCAAATGGCAGGGAGGAGGGGTCGCGAGGCGGGGGTGGGGAGGGGTCACGAGGCGGGGTGGAGGGTGTCGCGAGGCGGGGTGGAGGGGGTCGAGATGGGTTGGGAAGGGCGAGTGGGGGTTGGAGGGTTTTGAGTGGGGGGGTTGAAGGGTTTGAGTGGGGGGGTTTGAAGGGTTCGAGTGGGGGGGTTGAAGGGTTTGAGTGGGGGGTTGAGGGGGTCGAGATGGGTTGGAAGGGGCGAGTGGGAGTTGGAGGGTTTGAGTGGGGGAGTTGAGGGGGTCGAGATGGGTTGGAAGGGGCGAGTGGGAGTTGGAGGGTTTGAGTGGGGGAGTTGAAGGGTTCAAGTGGGGGTTTGGCGGGGTTGAGTGGGGGTTTGGAGGGGTCGAGTGGGGGGTTTGGAAGGGGTCGAGTGAGGGGGTTGGAGGGGTTGAGATGGGTTGGAAGGGGCGAGTGGGAGTTGGAGGGTTTGAGTGGGGGGGTTGAAGGGTTCGAGTGGGGGGTTGGAGGGGTTGAGTGGGGGGGTTGGAAGGGGTCGAGTGGGGGGGTTGGAAGGGGTCAAGTGAGGGGGTTGGAGGGGTCGAGTGGGGGGTTGGAAGGGGTCGAATGAGGGTTAGAAGGGTCAAGTGGGAGTTGGAAGGGGGTGAGGAAGAAGTGGAGAGAGCACAAGGGGAAGGGAGGATGATGAGAGGAAGAGGGGTAAGAGGTTGGGGAGGGAGAAAGACAGAAAGAGTGGGTTAATTGGATGATAATTAAGGCATACAGCATGCTTTCTCTCTTTAGCCAGGGAGCTCGAGTCCAAGAGTCTAATC
Source organism: Mobula birostris (assembly GCF_030028105.1). Taxonomy (NCBI): domain Eukaryota; kingdom Metazoa; phylum Chordata; class Chondrichthyes; order Myliobatiformes; family Myliobatidae; genus Mobula; species Mobula birostris. The sequence goes on along the minus strand of NC_092398.1, from coordinate 21,540,855 downwards.
CAACCGAGTGTGAGGATCTGCCCTCTGAGGGAGCAGATGTAAACAGGCACCATACTGCTGAAGGACCCTGGCCCAAAGCCCCTTACACAGACACTGCACGAGCAGCTGAGTTCCTCTGGGGAGGGGGCTGTATATGTGTGTGTGTGTGTGTGTGTGTGTGTGTGTGTCTCATCTGCAGAATCTCGTGTGTTTATGAGCTCACTGTTAACAGCAGACCCTAAACAGAGTTGACGTAGTGAGGGATCTTGGTTCCGAGTCCACACCTCCCTGAAAACGGCCATACAGGTCAATGCGTAAAGCTGGCGCTCGGCCTGTTTGCCTTCTTCACTCAAGGTACAGAGCGCAAGGCCAGGACGTGTGCAAGTCTCTGGTTTGGCTGCATCTGGACTTTGGCATTCTATTCTGATTTCTCTATTACAGGATATGGGGGCTTTGGAGACGGTGCAGAAGAGGTTCGTCAGGAGGCTGCCTGGATTAAAGAGCGGGAGCTATTAGGAGGGGGTTGGACAAACGTGCGCTGTTTTCTCTGGATCGGCAGAAGCTGAGGGGAGACCTGATAGAGGTTTAGAAGGTCATGAGAAGCAGTGAAAGAGCAGACAGTCTTTCCCAACAGTTGAAATGCCAAATACCAGAGGGCGTAGCTTTGAGTGAGAGTGCAAACGTTTAAAAGGAGATGTGCAGGGCAAGTTTTAAACACAGAGTGTTGAGTGCCTGGAATGTGGAGGAAAAAACGAGAGAGGTGTTTAAGAGACAGACACGTAAACAAGCAGGGAATGGAGGGATATGGACATTGTGTATGCAGAAGGGGTTTAGTTTAGTTCAGTGTTTAATGATTAATTTAATTTAAATAGACTGGAACAACATCTTGAGCAAGAGGGCCTGTTCCTGCACAATACTATTTATAGAACAACACAGAACAGTACAACACAGGCCATCTGGCCCACCATGCTGTGCCAAACTTTTAACCTACTCCCAAGATCGATCTAACCATTCCCTCCCATGAGGTCCTCCATTTTTCCATGTGCCTAGCTGAGAGTTTTTTAAATGACCAGTTGGGTTAAACTGGGGTGGGGTGTCCCAGTTGAGTTGGCTGGGGCTGGGATAAATTGGCCCGGTGGTGTTCGATAGCGTTGGGATGTGGATGCCCCTTTTCGGCTGGGGTGTTCTGTTTGTGCTGAGTGGAGGGTGAGGTATTCCTGTTGGGTCGGGGTGGGGGTGCCCCAGTTGGGTTAGGTTGGGGTGGGGTGCGCCAGTGGGAACGGGTTACATTGGTTTGGGATGTTCTGTTAGCAGGGGTTGGATAAGGTTCGAGGTGTTGGGCTGGGGATGTCCCAGTTGGATTAGATTGAGTTGGATTGGGTTGGGGTGGGGTGACCCATTGGGAGAGTGATACATTGGTTTGGAATGTCCTGTTAGCAGGGGTTGGATAAGGTTCGAAGTGTTCCAATTGGGTTGGAGATGTCCCAGTTGGATTAGGTTGAGTTGGGTTGGGTTGGGATGTCCCAGTTGGATTAGGTTGAGTTGGGTTGGGTTGGGGTGGGGATGTCCCAGTTGGATTAGGTTGAGTTGGGTTGGGTTGGGGTGGGGATGTCCCAGTTGGATTAGGTTGAGTTGAGTTGGGTTGGGTTGGGGTGGGGATGTCCCAGTTGGATTAGGTTGAGTTGAGTTGGGTTGGGTTGGGGTGGGGATGTCCCAGCTGGATTAGGTTGAGTTGGGTTGGGTTGGGGTGGGGATGTCCCAGTTGGATTAGGTTGAGTTGGGTTGGGTTGGGGTGGGGATGTCCCAGTTGGATTAGGTTGAGTTGAGTTGGGTTGGGTTGGGGTGGGGATGTCCCAGCTGGATTAGGTTGAGTTGGGTTGGGTTGGGGTGGGTATGTCCCAGTTGGATTAGGTTGAGTTGAGTTGGGTTGGGTTGGGGTGGGGATGTCCCAGTTGGATTAGGTTGAGTTGGGTTGGGTTGGGTGGGGATGTCCCAGTTGGATTAGGTTGAGTTGAGTTGGGTTGGGTTGGGGTGGGGATGTCCCAGGTTGGATTAGTTTGAGTTGAGTTGGATTGGGTTGGGGTGGGGATGTCCCAGTTGGATTAGGTTGAGTTGGGTTGGGTTGGGATGTCCCAGTTGGATTAGGTTGAGTTGAGTTGGGTTGGGTTGGGGTGGGGATGTCCCAGTTGGATTAGGTTGGGTTGGGTTGGGGTGGGGATGTCCCAGCTGGATTAGTTTGAGTTGAGTTGGGTTGGGTTGGGGTGGGGATGTCCCAGTTGGATTAGGTTGAGTTGGGTTGGGTTGGGATGTCCCAGTTGGATTAGGTTGAGTTGAGTTGGGTTGGGTTGGGGTGGGGATGTCCCAGTTGGATTAGGTTGGGTTGGGTTGGGGTGGGGATGTCCCAGCTGGATTAGTTTGAGTTGAGTTGGGTTGGGTTGGGGTGGGGATGTCCCAGTTGGATTAGGTTGAGTTGGGTTGGGTGGGGATGTCCCAGTTGGATTAGGTTGAGTTGGGTTGGGTGGGGATGTCCCAGTTGGATTAGGTTGAGTTGGGTTGGGTGGGGATGTCCCAGTTGGATTAGGTTGAGTTGGGTTGGGGTGGGGATGTCCCAGTTGGATTAGGTTGAGTTGGGTTAGGTTGGGTGGGGATGTCCCAGTTGAATTAGATTGAGTTGAGTTGGGTTGGGGTGGGGTGACCCAGTGGGAGTGTGATACATTGGTTTGGAATGTCCTGTTAGCAGGGGTTGGATAAGGTTCGAGATGTTCTGATTGGGTTGGGGATGTCCCAGTTGGATTAGGTTGAGTTGGGTTGGGTTGGGTTGGGGATATCCCAGTTGGATTAGGTTGAGTTGGGTTGGGTTGGGGATGTCCCAGTTGGATTAGGTTGAGTTGAGTTGGGTTAGGTTGGGGTGGGGATGTCCCAGTTGGATTAGGTTGAGTTGGTTGGGTTGGGTGGGGATGTCCCAGTTGGATTAGGTTGAGTTGAGTTGGGTTGGGTTGGGGTGGGGATGTCCCAGTTGGATTAGTTTGAGTTGAGTTGGATTGGGTTGGGGTGGGGATGTCCCAGTTGGATTAGTTTGAGTTGAGTTGGATTGGGTTGGGGTGGGGATGTCCCAGTTGGATTAGGTTGAGTTGAGTTGGGTTGGGTTGGGGTAGGGATGTCCCAGTTGGATTAGGTTGAGTTGGGTTGGGTTGGGATGTCCCAGTTGGATTAGGTTGGGTTGGGTTGGGGTGGGGATGTCTCAGTTGGATTAGGTTGAGTTGAGTTGGGTTGGGTTGGGGTGGGGATGTCCCGGTTGGATTAGGTTGGGTTGGGTTGGGGTGGGGTGGGGATGTCCCAGTTGGATTAGGTTGAGTTGAGTTGGGATGGGTTGGGGTGGGGATGTCCCAGTTGGATTAGGTTGGGTTGGGTTGGGGTGGGGATGTCCCAGTTGGATTAGGTTGAGTTCAGTTGGGTTGGGTGGGGATGTCCCAGTTGGATTAGATTGGGTTGGGTTGGGTTGGGGTGGGGTGACCCAGTGGGAGAGTGATACATTGGTTTGGAATGTCCTGTTAGCAGGGGTTGGATAAGGTTCGAGATGTTCTGATTGGGTTGGGGATGTCCCAGTTGGATTAGGTTGAGTTGGGTTGGGTGGGGATGTCCCAGTTGGATTAGGTTGAGTTGGGTTGGGTGGGGATGTCCCAGTTGGATTAGGTTGAGTTGGGTTGGGTTGGGTGGGGATGTCCCAGTTGAATTAGATTGAGTTGAGTTGGGTTGGGGTGGGGTGACCCAGTGGGAGTGTGATACATTGGTTTGGAATGTCCTGTTAGCAGGGGTTGGATAAGGTTCGAGATGTTCTGATTGGGTTGGGGATGTCCCAGTTGGATGAGGTTGAGTTGGGTTGGTTTGGGTTGGGGATATCCCAGTTGGATTAGGTTGAGTTGGGTTGGGTTGGGGATATCCCAGTTGGATTAGGTTGAGTTGGGTTGGGTTAGGGATGTCCCAGTTGGATTAGGTTGAGTTGGGTTGGGTTGGGTTGGGGATATCCCAGTTGGATTAGGTTGAGTTGGGTTGGGTTGGGGTGAGGTGCGGTGGCATTGGGCTGGTTTCAGGGATGGGGTGTCTCAGTGGGAATGGATTGAGTTGGGCTGGATTAGGTTTGAGGTGTTCCGGTTTGGTTAGGTTGGGGTCGGGTGACCCAGCTGGGTCAGGTTGGGTGATGGTGGGTTGTCCTGTTAAGGTTGGCTGCCGTGAATCGGCTGGGTTGGGTTTTCCGTGTCCTATTTGGGTCATGTTGGGTGAAGGTGGGGTGTTCCATTTGGGTTGGGTCCTGGTTGAGTTGGGTTGGGGCGGAGTTTCCCAGGTGGGCTGGGGTGTCCTGTTTGGGATGAGTGAAGCTTGAGGTGTTCCAGTTGGGTTATATTTTGGGGGGGGGGACTTGTCCCTGTTGGGTTGGATTGGGATGGGGTGTCCCGGTCAGGCTAGAGCGATGTGTTCTCGGTGAGTCAGGGGCGGGACATCCTGACTGAGACGGGTTGGGTTGGGGTCGGGGTGTCCTGGTTGGGCTGAATGGAGGTTGAGGTTTCCAGTTGAGTCAGTTGGAGGGGGCTTGACTCAGTCTGGTTGGATTGGATTGGCTGTCCTTTTTGGCCAGAGTGGGTGTTGAGTAGTTCTACTAGGGTTAAGCCAGATTGGGGCGTCTGCTTGTGTTGGGGTGTGGCATCCCATTGGGGTTGGGTTATGGTGGGGTGTCCCGGTTGGGCTGGGTATTCTGTTTAGGCTGAGTGGGGGTTTAAGTGACCCAGTTCGGTTAGGTTGGGAGGTGTTGTGGTTGGGCTGGGTATTCTGTTTAGGCTGAGTGGGGGTGTAAGTGTCCCAGTTCGGTTAGGTTGGGAGGAGTCCTGGCTGGGTCAGGAGTGGGATGTCCTAGTTGAGTTGGGTTGTGTTGGTGTGGGGTGCCCCATTTGGGCTGGGGTAGAGGTGGGTAGAAGTGGAGGTGGAGGTGTCCCAGTTGGGTGAAGTTGAGGGGGGGGGATTGTCCCTGTTGGGTTGGATTGGGATGGGGTGGGGGTCTCCTGTTTGGGCTGAGGTGTTCTGGTTGGGTTAGGTTAGAGGGGGTCTTGTCTCCACTGGATTTGGTTGGATCTGACTGAGATGTAGGTCGGGTCGGGAGTGGACCGGCTGTGCTTGCACTGGGTGATCCGGCTGGGTCAGTGTGGAGTTGGGTGGGTGGGGTTGGCGCGGGGCGCCCCGTGACATCGCAGGAGGTGGACCTTACCACGGAGGTGTTGAGGCCGGACATGACGGGGTCGTGGAGAGCCCGGCAGCTGTTCTCCTTGTTCTCGCAAGCCTGCACCAGCTCCAGGACGTCCTCAGGGTCTGTGGCCGTCTTCACGTCAGACAGCGCCTTGGCCCAGGCGCTCGAGCTCACCAGCCACATGAAGGTGAACACCGAGGTCGCGGCAAAGTCCTGGGGCGCAGATGGGAGACGGAAGGACGGTGGGGAGAAGGGAGAAAGCAAGATGAATTCCCTGAGCACTGACCGAAGACTTGGGGTGGGGAGAGAACTGTCTCGTAAAGAAGCTCAGCAACTGGGGTGTGGGTGGTCGCAATGTGAGGGAGCAGAGGGGGTGGCCCAGGAGACGGAGGAAGAGGGAGAAGGAATTTCCTCCCCTGCCTCCTTATCCCCCCACCTCAACCTCCTTGGCCTATTCAGTGCACTATCTGCTCCCCTGCCGTGCCCACCCTTTCCCCGTCCATTTCCTGACCCCTTCCTCCCTCCATCACCCACTCCCTCCGCCTGTCTCTTCTCCTCCTCCCTCTGCCAACTCCACATCCCATCCCCTTCCTCCCTCCCTTCCCATCACTCTAAATCCTCTCCTTCCTTCTCTGCCCCTTCCAGTGCCCATCTTCTCCCTTCTTTCCCCATCCCCTCTCCACCCTCCCCATCCCCTCCTCCCTTCTTTCCACATCCCCTCTCCACCCCTCCCACGTTCCCCATCCCCTCCTCCCTTTTTTCCACATGCCCTCTCCACCCCTCCCACGTTCCCCATCCCCTCCTCCCTCCCTCCCCCATCCCCCCTTTTGTCTCCTTTCACAAGACTCTGACCGGTCCCCCCCCCGCTGATGTCCCTGTCCCTCCCCCGCGGTCCGCACTCACGATGAGGGGCCCGCGGTTTCCCTGCCGGTATTTGTTCTGAAGGAAGATGTAGGTGAGGAGGGCTCCGGCCGAGTACAGGAAGGCAAAGACGGCGACGGTGACGAAGAACTCGGCGGCGGACGAGAAGTCGCCCGTGAGGAAGTACTGCTCGGGCCGGTTCCCCTGGCAGCTCGGAGCACTGAAGTACACCTGGTGCAGCCTGCGGAAAGGACAGACATCAGCAGCTTCCAGACCCAGGAGGGGTGGGGGCGACAGAGGGGGAGCGAGGGAGGAGAAGATGGCGGCGCGGCCGTTCCGAATGATATCGATTATGTTTAACTAGGGGGCCGTGCACAATCCGGATTTGATGGGGACAGCCGTGAAAGTGCAGAGGAACATCTGGAGTAACTTCTGAAATGCCCGCTTCGCTGCCGCTGCTACTGTGCGATCGAGAGTCTCCGGAGGGGAAGGCCCCGAGTCCTCGGCTTTGCCTATTGCCGGGGCCGGGGTCGAAACGCTGGGCAGAGATGGTGCTCGGTGCTCGGCGTCGGAGAGCTGGTCGGAGGCTCGGAGTTTTCGGACGGACTCGGAGTCCGACTGTGGTTGGATGCTTCCAGGATGCTGCATCGGCAAGTTGGCGGCGCTGGAGGTTCACCGTCTGCGTGAGGTGATGGGACTTTCGAGAGACTCTGAGACTTTTACCGTGCCCATGGTCTGTTCTTATTACAGTATTGCTTTGCACTGTTGTAACTGTATGTTATAATTATGTGGTTTTTGTCAGTTTTTAAGTCGGTTTGTTATGTGTTTTCGTGATATCATTCTGGAAAAACATTGGATCATTTCTTAATGCATGCATTACTAAATGACAATGAAAGGGGACAGCGTGTCCTCATAATCATAAAAGAGGGGGAAGAGAGATAGAGATTTGGGAGGAGGGTCCTAACGAGAAGGAACGGTGTCCCGAGGGGTGGGGTGTTGCGAGGGAGGTAATGTTCCGAGTCCAAAGGGGGTGGGGAGCCCGATGTGGGAGAGGGGTCCTGGGGAAGCGGCTCTCTGTACTTGGGGGAGAGGGGGCTCTGTGTACCTGAAGGGGTACTCAAACTGCACCCTGATGTTGAGGTTGCTCTCGCTACGATTTGCACACTCCACGCTGATCCGGAACTCTCCAGAGTACGTGCTGCAGGTCGCAAACGCAAAGATGGCGAAGATCTGAGAGAGAAGGAGGGGGTGGGGAGGGAGAGGGACAGAGGGGAGGTCGGGAAGGAGGGAGGTGTGCGGGTGGGAGGGGGGAGAGATTTAACCTCTTTTTCCCAAAATTGTTCCCACCAGCTGCCTCCCTCTCCCTCATCTGGCCATTAACCCCCTCATCCCCCTGCTCCTCCATTGCATAGCCAACGATCTCCCTCAGTCCCTCTCCCCCGCCCCTCTTGTCTGGCCATTCACCCCCTCTTCCCCCTGCTCCCCCATCGGATGGCCAACGATCTCCCTCAGTCCCTCTCCCCTCCCTCCACGTCAGCAGCCTCTGGGTGGGGAGGGGAAGAGAGTTCCGGAGATTCCCTGCCCGTCATGGAGAAGGGATTTCTCTCCCCCCACCATCTTCTCCGCGCAGAACGGCTGACCCCCTAATCTGAGATGGGGCTCCATCCAGTCCATTTTAGGAAAACACTCTCCCCGATATCCATCCTGCCCAGGATCCAACGGGATCTCCTCTCCTTCTCTGAGACTCCGAAGTAGAATAGGGTCTCCTCACGGGACAACCCCACCCCCCAGGACCGATCCGGTGGACAGAGACTGAACTCCCATGGTGGGGAGATTACCCTCCTGCGGATAAGGAGTCCAGAGCTGCCTGGGATATTCCGGGCGCACTTTCCCCTGGGGCCGCGGAGCAACTTCCCCAAGTGCCGTCTGGGTGGCCTCCAACCTGACGGCTCAAATATCCATTTCTCCAACGTCCAGTGACTCTCCCCCCGTTCGGCCCCACTCTTTCTTTTCCCATTTCGCCCCCTTATTCTGATCATATGCTCTGGAGCACATCCGGGGTGTCCCGACCACCTGCATCGCCCGCTTGTATGGGAGCTGCAAGTCCCTGCAAGGATTGTGAGGTCTGCTGAGAGATCCCTGGGGCATCCCTCCTCCTCCTCTACCCATCCTCAGAGCCCTCACCTTCACCAGGGACCCCACCCACCCATCCCACAGTCTCCAAGTTCCCGGGTGCCAACATGGCTGAGGGTCTGTCCTGGCCCCAGCATACCGATGCAGCTACAAAGAAGGCATGACAGCAGCTACATTCACTCAGGGTTTTGTCACCAGAAGACACTCGCCAACTTGTACAGATGTACCGCGGAGAGCATTCGAACTGGCTGCATCTCTGTCGGGTCTGGAGGGGCCACTGCACTGGGTCAGAATACGCTGCAGAAAGTTGCAAACTCAGTCAGCTCCCTCACGGCCACTGGCCTCCCTAGTCCATCATGGTCACTAGTCTCCCCAGTCCCTCACGCCACTAGTCTCCCCCCTCCCTCACGGTCACTAGTCTCCCCAGTCCCTCACGGTCACTAGTCTCTCCGTCCCTCACGGTCACTAGTCTCCCCAGTCTCTCACAGTCACTAGTCTCCCCAGTCCCTCACGGTCACTAGTCTCTCCGTCCCTCACGGTCACTAGTCTCCCCAGTCTCTCACAGTCACTAGTCTCCCCAGTCCCTCACGGCCACTAGTCTCCCCCCTCCCTCACAGTCACTAGTCTCCCCAGTCCCTCACAGCCACTAGTCTCCCCCCTCCCTCACGGCCACTAGTCTCCCCAGTCCCTCACGGCCACTAGTCTCCACCCTCCCTCATGGTCACTAGTCTCTCCCCTCCCTCACGGTCACTAGTCTCCCCGTCCCTCATGGTCACTAGTCTCCCCAGTCCCTCATGGTCACTAGTCTCCCCGTCCCTCATGGCCACTAGTCTCCCCAGTCCCTCATGGTCACTAATGTCCCCGTCCTTCATGGTCACTAGCCCACCCCAGTCCCCCATGGTCACTAGTCTCCCCAGTCCCAACGGTCACTAGTCTCCCCATCCCTCATGGTCACTAGTGTTCCCAGTCCCTCATGGTCACTAGTCTCCCCAGTCCCTCACGGCCACTAGTCTCCCCAGTCCCTCATGGTCACTAGTCTCCCCAGTCCCTCACGGTCACTAGTGTCTCCGTCCTTCATGGTCACTAGCCTCCCCCAGTCCTCCACGGTCACTAGTCTCCCCAGTCCCTCACAGCCACCAGTCTCCCCAGTCCCTCATGGTCACTAGTCTCCCCAGTCCCTCATGGTCACTAGTGTTCCCAGTCCCTCATGGTCACTAGTCTCCCCCAGTCCCTCACGGCCACTAGTCTCCCCAGTCCCTCACGGTCACTAGTCTCCCCGTCCCTCATGGCCAATAGTCTCCCCAGTCCCTCACGGTCACTAGTCTCCCCGTCCCTCATGGCCACTAGCCTCCCCAGTCCCTCGCGGACACTAGTCTCCCCAGTCCGTCACGGTCACTAGTCTCCCCGTCCGTCACGGTCACTAGTCTCCCCAGTCCCTCACGGCCACTAGTCTCCCCAGTCCCTCACGGTCACTAGTCTCCTCCAGTCCCTCACGGTCACTAGTCTCCCCAGTCCGTCACGGTCACTAGTCTCCCCAGTCCCTCACGGTCACTAGTCTCCCCAGTCTCAACGGTCACTAGTCTCCCTGTCCCTCATGGTCACTAGCCCCCCCAGTCCTCCACGGTCACTAGTCTCCCCAGTCCCTCACAGCCACCAGTCTCCCCCCTCCCTCATGGTCACTAGTCTCCCCAGTCCCTCATGGCCACTAGTCTCCCCAGTCCCTCATGGTCACTAGTCTCCCCAGTCCCTCACAGTCACTAGTGTCCCCGTCCTTCATGGTCACTAGCCCACCCCAGTCCCCCATGGTCACTAGCCTCCCCGTCCTTCACGGTCACTAGTCTCCCCAGTCCCTCACGGCCACTAGTCTCCCCGGTCCCTCATGGCCACTAGCCTCCCCAGTCCCTCACGGTCACTAGTCTCCCCAGTCCCCCACGGCCACTAGTCTCCCCAGTCCCTCACGGCCACTAGCCTCCCCAGTCCCTCGCGGACACTAGTCTCCCCAGTCCCTCACGGTCACTAGTCTCCCCGTCCGTCACGGTCACTAGTCTCCCCAGTCCCTCACGGCCACTAGTCTCCCCAGTCCCTCACGGTCACTAGTCTCCTCCAGTCCCTCACGGTCACTAGTCTCCCCCGTCCTTCACGGCCACTAGTGTCCCCAGTCCTTCACGGCCACTAGCCTCCCCAGTCCCTCACGGTCACTAGTCTCCCCCAGTCCCTCATGGTCACTAGTCTCCCCCGTTCCTCACGGTCACTAGTGTCCCCAGTCCGTCACAGCCACTAGTCTCCCCAGTCCGTCACGGTCACTAGTCTCCCTGTCCGTCACAGTCACTAGTCTCCCCAGTCCTTCACGGCCACCAGTCTCTCCAGCATCCAGGACATCTTCAAGGAGCAATCCCTCAAAAAAGACGGCATCCATCAGTCTCCCCATCACCCAGGACAGGCCCTTTTCTGAATGCTACCATCAGGGAGGAGGTACAGGAGCCTGAAGACACACACTCAGCGATTCAGGAACAGCTTCTTCCCCTCTGCCATCCGATTTCTGAATGGACATTGAACCCATGAACGCTACCTGAGGACTTTTTTATTTGTTATTTTGCACTCTTATTTTAACTTAACTAATTAATAAACATATCTATCTTAACATAACTCAATTTTTTCCTATATATATTTATTATGTATTTCATTGTACTGCTGCTGTAAAGTTAACAAATTTCACGACATTTGCCAGTATATTAAACCAGATTCTGATCCTTTGACGTCTTACTGTCAGACAGAAGCTGACAGCTTCTCCCCCAGGCTGCGATCAGAGGATGAAGCTGGTGCTACTCCTCGCCTGCAGGCCAGCGGAGGGTGGGGATTGCTTTGCCTCCACCGTCGCTGTCGTCCTCTAGTGTTCCATCGGGGGAGTGACAGGCCGGATTGCGTGTCTGCACACCGCAAAGAGCTGGACCATCAATTTATAGCGCCTGTCGCTCGCGGACTCTGGCTACGCGCGTATCTATTTTTTTTATGTTTTCTCGCTCGCTATTTTGACCGTGCATCTTGGCCCAGGAGGAACGTTGCTTTGTTCGGCTGTAATGATGTACAGTTGAATGATAATTAACTACGAATTTAAATTACACCTCCTTTGGGAGAGGCGTATCCCCACCCCACTACCCTACGTCAGGGGTTCCCAACCTTTTTGCACCGCGGACCGGTCTAACATTGACAATATTCTTGTGGACCGGCCGACCAGGGTGGTGGGGGGGGGGGGGGTGTTCAAGTAGGGTTAAACTCACCTCAACATGTCTTTTACGGTTTGGGTTGCCAACTTTCTCACTCCCAAATAAGGGACAAAAGTAGCAGTCAAATCCCGGGACACTTTACCCCAGGAAAGACTACCATGACCATGAAGCCTTGCGCGGGCACCTGTGTGTGCACGTGTGACGTGCGCGTGCGTGTACGTGCCGATTTTCCCCCCCGATTGTTTTGCCTTCATCTTCCCGACTACACTGTACATACATTATTTCTACTTTTATGGGCTGTGTACTAATGATATCATTCCTGCTTTTACTATATGTTAGTGTTATTTATTTTCGGTTTTATGTGTTATTTGGTATGATTTGTTAGGTTATTTTTTGGGTCTGGGAATGCGCAAAAATTTTTCCCATATAAATTAATAGTAATAGCTTCTTCACTTTACGCCATTTTGGCACGAAAGGTTTCATAGGAACACTCTACCTTCGCGGGGAAATACGGGAGAAGGGCGGTCCCGTACGGGACAAACCAATTTAGCCCAATATACGAGATGTCCTGGCAAATACGGGACAGTTGGCAACCCTATGTTCAAGTTGAACAGTGCGTGACAGGGAATGAGGAAAGGTGCAGCTGACTCTTATCGTTTCCTCGCGGCCTGGTAGCACATGCTTTGCGGCCCGGTGGTTGGGGACCGCAGCCCTACGTCAACTTCCACATCTCCAAAATCCTTTTTTTTAATCTGTCAAATCTTACAGCGGGATCTGGACCAGCTGGAAACCTAGGAGATGGCATTTAACGCAGAGAAGTGTGAGGTGTTGCACTCTGGGGGGACCGACCAGGGTAGGTCTGACGCAGGCATCGAGGAGTGGTGGTGGAACAAAGGGATCTGGGAATACAGGTGCAAAATCACTGGAAGTGGCTCTGCAGGTGGACAGGGTGGTAAACAGAGCTTCTGGCAGATCGGCCTTCAAGGGTGAAACAGGGCAGAGAAAATATAAAAGGGACAAGAGGCAGCCTCAGGGCTGGGGGGTGGGGAAAGTCCTACCTTGGGGCGAGGAAGGGGAGGGGGGGATGGGGCCTGGGGGTGGGGAAGGGGGGAGGGGAGGGAAGGGGGAAGGGGGAAGGGGAAGGGGGAAGAGGAAGGGAAGGGGAAGGGGAGGGAAGGGGGAAGGGGAGGGAAGGGGGAAGGGAAAGGGGAGGGAAGGGGAAAGGGGGGATGGGGCCTGGGGGTGGGGAAGGGGGAGGGGGGATAGGGCCTGGGGGTGGAGAAGGGGAAAGGGGAGGGAAGGGGGAAGGGGAGGGAAGGGGGAAGGGGAGGCAAGGGGGAAGGGGAAGGAAGGGGGAAGGTGGGGAGAGGACCTGGGGGTGGGGAAGGGGGGAGAAGGGGGAAGGGGGGAAGGGGAGGAAGGTGGGGAGGGGACCCGGGGGTGAGGAAGGGGGGGAGAAGGGGGAAGGGGAGGAAGGGGCCTTTTCCCCATAACCTTTGACACCCTGACTCATCGAGAACCTACTCAACCTCCGCATTAAATATACTCAACGACTTGGCCTCCACAGCTGCCCAATGCACATTCACCGCCCTCTGGCTAAAGGGATTCCTCTCCTCACCCCTGTTCTGAAGGGACGTCCCTGTATTGTGAGGCTGTGCCCTCTGCTCCTGGACTCCCACGCTATACGAAGAAAGCAAGGCAGTGCCTCCCCTTCCTCAAGTGTTTGCGGAGATGCGACATGTTATCTCAAGCTTTGCCAAACTTCCATAAATGCGTGGCTGCATCACAGCCTGGCATGGAAACACCACTGCCCTTGAACGGAAAATCCGACAAAAAGTAAAGGATACGACCCAGCCTTCCCCACCACTGAGCACCTCTACAGGGAGCGCTGTGGCAGGAAAGCAGCACCCACCATCAGAGACCCCCACCACCCAGGCCATGCTCTCTTCTCGCTGCTGCCATCAGGAAGAAGGTACAGGAGCCTCAGGACTCGCACCACCAGGATCAGGAAGAGTTATTACCCTCAACCATCAGGCTCTTGAACCAAAGGAGATTACTTTACTTTATTGTCACCAAACAATTGATACTAGAGCGTACAATCATCGCAGCGATATTTGATTCTGCGCTTCCCGCTCCCTGGAGTACAAATAGATAGTAAATAGTAAAAAATTTAATTATAAATCATAAATAGAAATAGTAAAGTAGTGCAAAAAAAAACTGAGCGGCAGATCCGGACATTTGGAGGGTATGGCCCAGATCCGGGTCAGGATCCGTTCAGCAGTCTTATCACAGCTGGAAAGAAGCTGTTCCCAAATCTGGCCGTACGAGTCTTCAAGCTCCTGAGCCTTCTCCCGGAGGGAAGAGGGACGAAAAGTGTGTTAGCTGGGTGGGTCGTGTCCTTGATTATCCCGGCAGCGCTGCTCCGACAGCGTGCGGTGTAAAGTGAGTCCACGGATGGAAGAATGGTTTGTGTGATGTGCTGCACCGTGTTCACGATCTTCTGCAGCGTCTTCCGGTCACTTCACTTCACTTGCCCCATCACTGAAACGTTCCCACAACCTATGCACTCACTTTCAAGGACTATTCATTTCATGTTCTTGAGACTTATTGCTTATTTATGCATTATTATTATTTCTTCCTTTGCGTATTTGCTCAGTTTGTGGTTGAACGCCCTAGTTGGTGCCGTCTTTCATTGATTCCATTTTAGATATTATTAAGTATTCTGACAAGAAAATGAATCTCAGGGTTGTATATGGTGACATATATGTAACATGATAATAAAGTTACTTTGAATTTTATAGGAAACATCCTCTCCACATCCAGACCTTTCAATATTTGATCGATTTCAATGACATCCCTCCCCATTCTTCTGAACTCCAGCCAGTACAGATTCTGTCCAATAGACTGCAAGTCGATAGGGGTGGGCAAGGAGAGACAGGGTACGGGTGGGTGGGTGGGTGAGTGGGGGAGAGGGAGGGGAGGAGAGAGAGTGGGGGTTTTGGAATCGCCCTCACCCGCACACGAGCCCCTTCCCAACGCGTTCCCTTCCTCGCGATCTGATGGGGATGCGCCAGGGATTATTCCGGGGCTGGCAGTCCAAGGAGAGCAGTGGCAGAGTCACAAATCGCAGGCCATTCGGCCCAACTCATCGATGCTATCCGTGTCGTCCAGTCCGCTCGTCCCATCTGTTCACGCCTGGCCTGTATCCCTCGAACTTTCTCCTATCGGCGTGCTTCTAAATGCTGCTGATGTGCTCTCCCCAGCCACTACCCGGCAGCTCGTCCCAAATACGCAGCACCCTCGACCCGAAGAACCTGCCCGATTTTAAATCTCTGGCCTCCGATCTTAAACTAATACCAGCCGCTCCCTGGAATAAAGTCGACGTGCTGTCACCTGTCTCTGCCCCCTCATGCTCATATCTCTGTCAGGCCTGTACCTGTCAGCGAACAATGTCCTAGTCTCGGGCCCCCAAGTCCAGGCAACTGGTAAAATATTTCCACACCCTTTCAACTTTAATAACATCTCTCCTACAAGTTAGGCCAAAACTGCACACAACAGTCAAAGTGCAATGTCCTTAAAGGCATTGCAGGGTCCTAAAGAGAGCTACTGGAGCACTGGTTTTCCTGCAGCGGATAGTGAGGTCAGCTGAGAAGATCACCGGGGTCTCTCTTCCCGCCACTACAGACATTCACACCACGCGCTGCATCCGTAAAGCAAACAGCATTATGAAGGACCCCACGCACCCCTCATACAAACTCTTCTCCCTCCTGCCGTCTGGCAAAAGGCACCGAAGCATTCGGGCTCTCACGACCAGACTATGTAACAGTTTCTTCCCCCAAACCATCAGACTCCTCAATACCCAGAGCCTGGACTGACACCAACCTACTGCCGTCTGCTGTGCCTATTGTCTTGTTTATTATTTATTGTAATGCCTGCACTGTTTTGTGCACTTTATGCAGTCCTGGGTAGGTCTGTAGTCTAGTGTAGTTTTGTGTTGTTTTTTACGTAGTTCAGTGTAGTTTTTGTATTGTTCATGTAGCACCATGGTCCTGAAAAACATTGTCTCGTTTTTACTGTGTACTGTACCTGCAGTTATGGTCGAAATGAGAATAAAAAGTGACTTGACTTGATAAATCCCAGTACTCAGTATAGGAGTTGGTATACCAAAGTTGTACAAGATCCAGAACGAGGGGTCACAGTTTGAGGATAAAGGGGAAGCCTTTTAGGACCGAGATTAGGAAAAACTTCTTCACACAGAGAGTGGTGAATCTGTGGAATTCTCTGCCACAGGAAACAGTTGAGGCCAGTTCATTGGCTATATTTAAGAGGGAGTTAGATATGGCCCTTGTGGCTACGGGGGTCAGGGGGTATGGAAGGAAGGCTGGGGCGGTGTTCTGAGTTGGATGATCAGCCATGATCATAATAAATGGCGGTGCAGGCTCGAAGGGCCGAATGGCCTACTCCTGCACCTATTTTCTATGTTTCTATGTTAAGATGTTGGTGAGGCCTAATTTGGAGTATTGTGTGCAATTCCGGTCACCTACCTACAGGAAAGATGCAAATAAGATCGAAAGAGCGCAGAGAAATTTTTAAAAGGATGCTGCCGGGATTCGAGGACCCACGTAATCAGGAAAGTTCGAGTTCGGACTTTATTCCCTGGAGTGCAGGAGAATGAGGAGAGATTTGATAGAGGTATACAAGATTATGAGGGGTAAATGCAAGCAGGCTTTTTCTACTGAGGTTGGGTGAGACTAGGACTGGAGGTCAGGAGTTAAGGGTGAAAGGTGAAAAGTTTAAGGGAGACATTAGAGGAAACTTCTTCACTCAGAGGGTGGTGAGAGTACGGAACGAGCAGCCAGCAGAAATGGTGGAGGCTGGTTCAACTGCTACAGTTAAAAGAGACATTTGGATAGGTACGTGGATGGGATGGAGGGATATGGTCCAGGTCAATGAGACTAGACAGAAGAATAAGTCAGCATGGAAGAGATGGGCCAAAGGGCTGTTGCTGTACTATCCCAAAAGTGCAACGTGACATCCCAACTCCTGTACTCAGTACCTCGCTCGATGAAGGTCAGTGTGCCAAATGCCTTCTTCACCGTCCTGTCTACCTGTGACCCCACTTTCAGGGAACCATGTCCCTGTACCCCCGGGTCTCTCTGTTCTACAACATTCCCCAGGGTCCTGATGTTCTGGTTAATCCTGCCCAAGGTTGACCTTCCAAAATGCAACACCTCTCATCTCTATGAATATTAATTAAAGTTAAAAAAAAGTTTTCAGGAAATTGAAAACAAAAGTTCACAATTCAACTTCCATTGATGGGTCAAGGCGACCGAAACCAATCAGTGTGCATGGGATATTCTGCAACGGTGACATTACACGGGGGAAGACAGAGGTCAATGCCCACGTTTGACATCAGGGAGGGTGAGGGGGTTGCACACGCTCCTGTATACATCAACACTGCTGAGGGTTCAGAGCTTCAGGTTCCGAGGAGTGAACATCACCACGAGCCCTGTCCTCGGTCCCATCGTATGGACGCAATGGCCAACAGGGCTCACCAACGCCTCTGCTTCCTCAGGAGGATAAAGAAGTTCGGCATGTTCCCGTCGAAACGCACCGATGCACCACAGAAAATGTTCTCTCTGCACGTAAAACAGCTCGGTACGGCCGCTGCCCTGCCCAAGGCCACAAGAGACCGCAGAGAGTTGTGGACACAGCTCAGCACATCACGGAAACCAGCCTCCCCTCCATGGACTCTGTCTCCCCTTCCAAATGCCTCAGCATAATCAAAGACCCCCCCCCCCCCCGACACCAGACATTCTCTCTTCTCCTCTTTCCCATCGGGCAGAAGATACAGCAGCCTGAACGCACCCACCACCAGTCTCAGGGACAGCTTCGACCCTGCAGTAATGGACCTCTTGTACGATATGATGGGCTCTTGACCTCGTTACGACCTTGCACCTTATTGTCTAGCTGCACCGCACTCTCTCTGTGACCGTGACACTCTATTCTGCATCCTGTCATTGTTGTACCTTGTTCTTCCTCAATGCTCTGCCTGAGCTGATCTGTATTGACAGTGTGCAAGACAAGATCTTCACTGTATCTCAGTACCTGTGACAATGATAGACCCATTCTAACTCCAAGCTCAGTCAGAAGAGTACAGACGCTGAAAGTTTTAGGAAGAAGGTAGGAGCGCAAAGCGCAGAATCAAATATTGCTGCGATAATTGGCTGCTCCGGTATCAATTGTTTGGCGACAATAAAGTAAAGAGAATGGGAGGGTCAGGAATAAAATGTTTGAATGGGGAAGGAGGAAGCAGACTAGATGGGTCGAATGGCCTAATTCTGCTCCTACATCTTACGGTTGGAATGAATTGGGGAGGAAACTCAGTGTGTGGATGTGGGGAGGGTGTTCCTCCCCCTCAGGGGAATCTAAGGGCAGGGGTCCCACGGGTCTCTTATTGGGAAGGAGATGAGGGGGGAGAAATCAGTGCCCCCTCCCACTCTGCACAACAGATCCCCAGGAGTGGGTTACAGGCTGGGATCTAACCCAGGGGTTGGGGGGGGGGGGTGTTTATATATAGAATAACAGATCCTTGGGGGTGGGTTACAGGCTGGGATCTAATCCAGGAGTGCAGAGGCCAAAGGGAGTTACAGGTACAGAGAGGGGTGTGGGGGGGCGGTCACTGAGACAGGGAGGGGTGTAGTGGAAGGAGAGGGTCACAGAGCCGGGGGGGGGGGGGTCACAGAGACAGGGAGAGGTGTAGGGGAGAGAGTCACTGAGATGGAGGTGTAGGGGAGGGAGTGGGTCAGAGAGATGGGGGGGGGGTTCACAGAGGTGGTGAGGGGTGTAGGGGAAGGAGAGGGTCTATCACAGAGGCTGGGAGGGGTGTAGGGGAGGGAGGGGGTCTATCACAGAGGCGGGGAGGGGTGTAGGGGAAGGAGAGGGTCACAGAGGCCGGGAGGGAGGGGTTCACAGAGGCTGGGAGGGGTGTAGGGGAGGGAGGGGTTCACAGAGGCCAGGAGGGGTGTAGGGGAGGGAGGGGTTCACAAGAGGCCGGGAGGGGTGTAGGGGAGGGAGGGTTCACAGAGGCGGGGAGGGGTGTAGGGGAAGGAGGGGTTCACAGAGGCCGGGAGAGGTGTAGGGGAGGGAGTGGGTCAGAGAGATGGGGAGGGGTTCACAGAGGTGGTGAGGGGTGTAGGGGAAGGAGAGGGTCTATCACAGAGGCCGGGAGGGGTGTAGGGGAAGGAAGGGTTCACAGAGGCGGGGAGGGGTGTAGGGGAAGGAGGGGTTCACAGAGGCCGGGAGGGATGTAGGGGAGGGAGGGGTTCACAGAGGCGGGGAGGGGTGTAGGGGAAGGAGGGGTTCACAGAGGCGGGGAGGGGTGTAGGGGAAGGAGGGGTTCACAGAGGCGGGGAGGGGTGTAGGGGAAGGAGGGGTTCACAGAGGCGGGGAGGGGTGTAGGGGAGAGAGGGGTTCACAGAGGCTGGGAGGGGTGTAGGGGAAAGAGGGGTTCACAGAGGCCGGGAGGGATGTAGGGGAGGGAGGGGTTCACAGAGGCCGGGAGGGGTGTAGGGGAAAGAGGGGTTCACAGAAGCGGGGAAGGGTGTAAGGGAAGGAGGGGTTCACAGAGGCCGGGAGGGGTGTAGGGGGAGGGAGGGGTTCACAGAGGCCTTCTCCTGAGGGTTTCACAGAGGCCAGGAGGGGTGTCGGGGAGGGAGAGGGTCACAGAGGCCGGGAGGGGGTCGTGGAGACAGGGAGTTTCGGGGAGGAAGGGGGTCACAGACCTGGTAAGATTAGCGGAACGATGGGTGGAAGATGAGGTGAGAAGCAGAGGTGGAAGAGGGAATGAGGGATAGGTGAGTGGACCATACACAAAAGGGGAGGAGGTGGAGGGGCACCAGAGGGAGGAGATGGGCGGGTGAGAGGAATGGGCGAGAGAGAAATGGAAAAAAGGGGCAGGCGAAGGGGGGAGCTTCCTCACCCGCTGGCTTCTGCACTCGCCCCTTCAGTTCCAGTCCAGATGAAGGGTCTCAGCTCAAAATGTCAACTGTTTCCTCCCCTCCTTAGACGCTGCCTGACCTGCTGTGTGTTTGTGTGTGAGTTTGTGTGGGTGGGTGTGTGCGTGTCACCGAGATGTACCGTGGAGAGCATTCTAACTGGTACGGAGAGCCGGCGGGGGGGGGGGGGGGGGGTGTTACTGCACAGGATCAAGCTAAGCTGCAGAGTTGGAAACTCAGTCCCCTCCGTCATGGGCGCTCATCTCCATAGCAAACCAGGACATCATCGAGGAGCCCAGTACATGCCTCTCCTCATTGCTTTCGTCAGGTACAGGAGCCTGACGACACACACATCAACTATTCAGGAACAGTTTCTCCCCCTCTGCTGTCTGATTTCTGAATGGACACTGAACACTACCTCATGACTTTTTCCCTCTATTTTTGGACTCTTTTACACACAGATGTTGTTTATAAATCTATTATTATGTATTGCATTGCCCTGTTGCTGCAAAGTTAACAAATTTCATGACATGTGCTGATGATATCAAACCTGATTCTGCTCATAACGATCAGATCATTGCACGGTGCGGTGAGGGAGAACAAGGTAAGACAATAACAGAATGCAGAATAAAGTCTCACAGTCAGAGAGAGAGTAGATTACAAGGTGCAAGGTCATAACGAGGGAGATGGTGAGGCCAACAGCCCATCTTATCATACAAGAGATCAGTTCAAGAGTCTGACAACAGAGGGGTAGAAGCTGTCCCTGAGCCTGGTGGGACAGGCTTTCAGGCTTTTGTATCTTCTGCCCGATGGGAGCGGGGAGCAGAGAGAATGTTCCGGGTGGGTAGTTTCTCTGATTATGCTGTAGCAGTGGTGGGTGGTGAGGTAGAGATACGTCTCTACCAAATGAGGTGTAAGATTAGTCACAGGGAGAATTGACATTTACTGACAGATACTTTTATTGGCTCAGTTAACAACGAACCTGTGAATTTACTAGATACCTGTGGGAGACACGTTCCTACCAGAGGAGGTGTAAGGTGCTCCTTCCCTCCGCTGGCCTGCGGGTCACCCTTGGGCAGGGTGTAGCACCTGCTTAGCCCCCGATCAGGATCAGGTGAAGATCAGGGTGGGTGGTCGTATGAGCAGCCGGTGCAGATCACAAGTCCTGGTTACGTGACCACTGACGCCAGACAGACAATCTCTGAAGAGTGTCGATAATGGCCGGGGTCACCCGTCCTGTAAAGACACTGCCCAGAAGAAGGCAATGGCAAACCACTTCTGGGGAAGAATTTGCCAAGACCAATCATGGCCGTGGAGACAATTGCCCAGGTCGTCCGACAAGCCACACGGTGACGGTGGTGGCAGAGGGAAGAGGAGACAGAGTCCACAGAGGGGAGGCCGGTCTCCGTGATGTGCTGAGCTGTGCCCACGACTCTCTGCCGTTCCTCACGGTCACAGACACGGCAGTTGCAGTTCGGAGACTAACTTCAGGAAGCGTTTCTTTACACCGCGAGTTGTGGACACGTGGAACAAAGTACCTCGTTGTGTAGTTGAGAGTAATACCTTAGAGACTTCCAAATCTAAACTCGGGTAGTTATTTCAGCACACTATGTGAATAGGAATTTGGCAAGCTTTGTTGGGCTGAATGGCCAGTTCTTATCAAAATGCCCTGATGCATTCCGAGAGCATGCTTTCTATTTTTGCACTGATAAAAAATTGGCGAGGATCGACAGGGAACATGCTGCATTTCTTTAAGCTCCTGAGGAAGGAGAGGCACTGAGGCTGTAACGTTACTGTGAATGTTCTTACTCCAGGGGGTGTGGGAGTGTGGGGCTATGTTTCTGAGTTTTACCACACAGCATTCCTTTGAAAGCAGTTCTAAATTCACCTGAAGTCTGTTCCAATCGGCAACTTGGATTTTCTTTAGGAATACAGGTCGGAATAGACCCTTCGAGCCACACCACCCACCACCCCAATCACAGGACAATTTGCAACGACCAGATAACCTACCCGGTACATCTTTGGACTGTGGGAGGAAACCGTAGCACCCGGAGGAAACCCACACGTTCCACCGGGAGAATGCACAGACTCCTTCTGGAGAAGGCTGGGATTGAACTCTCATCTCCGACGCCAGTAACTGTAATACCATCGTGTTGACCACTACAGCGCTGTAATCTCACACAGTATTGCCACTTTGTGCACATTCTCACAACGAGATTAGCGTTTTAAAGTAGTTATTTAATTGACTTTCATTTTTAAGTATCCAGATGATTACATTCAATTTTTATTAACAGTGCCATTTAATCTGCTCTGATCTTAATTGCACTCAGCGGCCACTTTATCAAGTACGTCTGTACACCCACTCGCTAATGCAAATATCTAAATTAGCCATTCCTGCAGCAGCAACTGAATACACAAAAGCACGCAGACGCGGCCAAGAGGTTCGGTTGTTGTTCAGACCAAACATCTGAATGGGGGAAGAAATGTGATCTAAGTGACTTTGACTGTGGAATGATGGGTTGGTGCCAGATGGGGTGGTTTGAGTATCTCAGAAACTGCTGATCTCCTGGGATTTTCACACACAACAGTCTCTAGAGTTTACAGAGAACAGTGCGGCGAACAAAAAGCATCCAGTGAGTGGCAGTTCTGTGGGTGAACACACCTTGTTAATGAGAGGGGTCAGAGGAGAATGGCCAGACTGGTTCAAGCTGACAGGAAGGTGCCAGTAACTCAAATAATCACACGTTACAACAGTGGTGTGCAGAGGAGCATCTCTGAATGCACAACACGTCCAACCTTGAAGTGGATGGGCTACAACAGCAGAAGACAATGAACGTCACTCAGTGGCCACTTTATTAGGTACAGGAGGGATCTAGCAAAGCGGACACTGAGCATAAGTCTGTTCAATGTGGTGCATCTGGCAGAGTTTATTTTAATGCGAAGTTGCATTGGTTTTTCAGTATGCCAATTAACGCAAATACGCATAATAGACAATAGTCAATAGGTGCAGGAGTAGGCCATTCGGCCCTTCGAGCCAGCACCGCCATTCACTGTGATCATGGCTGATCATCCACAATCTGTACCCTGTCCCTGCCTTCTCCCCATATCCCTTCACTCCGCTATCTTTAAGAGCTCTATCTAACTCTTTCTTGGAAGAATCCAGAGAACTGGCCTCCACTGCCTTCTGAGGCAGAGCATTCCACAGATTCACAACTCTCTGGGTGAAAAAGTTTTTCCTCAACTCCGTTCTAAATGGTCTACCCCTTATTCTTAAACTGTGGCCTCTGGTTCTGGACTCCCCCAACATCGGGAACATGCTTCCTGCCTCTAGCGTGTCCAATCCCTTCATAATCTTATATGTTTCAATAAGATCCCCTCTCATCCTTCTAAATTCCAGTGTATACAAGCCCAGTCGCTCCAATTTTTCAACATATGACATTCTCGCCATCCCTGGAATTAACCTTGTGAACCTACGCTGCACTCCCTCCATAGCAAGAATGTCCTTCCACAAATTTGGAGACCAAAACTGCACACAATACTCCAGGTGTGGTCTCACCAGGGCCCTGTACAACTGCAGAAGGACCTCTTTGCTCTTATACTCAACTCCCCTTGTTATGAAGGCCAACATGCCATTAGCTTTCTTCACTGCCTGCTGTATCTGCATGCTTGCTTTCAGTGACTGATGAACAAGAACACCTAGATCTCGTTGTACTTCCCCTTTTCCTAACCTGACTCTATTTAGATAATAATCTGCCTTCCCATTCTTGCCACCAAAGTGGATAATCTCACATTTATCCACATTAAACTGCATCTGCCCACTCACCCAACCTGTCCAAGTCAACCTGTATTCTCATAACATCCTCCTCACATTTCACACTGTCACCCAGCTTTGTGTCATCTGCAAATTTGCTAACGTTACTTTTAATCACTTCATCTAAATCATTAATGTATATTGTAAATAGCTGCGGTCCCAGCACCGAGCCTTGCGGTACCCCACTAGTCACCTCCTGCCACTCTGCAAAGGACCCATTAATCCCTACTCTTTGTTTCCTGTCTGCCAACCAATTTTCTATCCATGTCAGTACCCTACCCCCAATACCATGTGCTCTAATTTTGCCCACTAACCTCTTAAGTGGGACCTTATCAAAGGCTTTCTGAAAGTCCAGGTACACTACATCCACTGGCTGTCCCATGTCCATTTTCATTGTTACATCCTCAAAAAATTCCAGAAGATTAGTCAAGCATGATTTCCCCTTCGTAAATCCATGCTGACTCGGACCAATCCTGTTACTGCTATCCAAATGTGCCGCTATTTCATCCTTTATAATTGACTCCAGCATCTTCCCCACCACTGATGTCAGGCTAACTGGTCTATAATTCCCTGTTTTCTCTCTCCCTCCTTTCTTAAAAAGTGGGATAACATTAGCTACCCTCCAATCTGCAAAACTGATCCTGAATCTATAGAACATTAGAAAATGATTACCAATGCGTCCACGATTTCTAGAGCCACCTCCATAAGTTCCCTGGGATGCAGACCATCAGGCCCTGGAGATTTATCAGGCTTCAGTCCCATCAGTCTATCCAACACCATTTTGTGCCTAATGCGAATTTCCTTCAGTTCATCCGTTACCCCAGGTCCTCCGGCCACTATTATATCTGGGAGATTGTTTGTGTCTTCCCTCGTGAAGACAGATCCAAAGTACCTGTTCAGCTCATCTGCCATTTCCTTGTTCCCCATAATAATCTCACCCATTTCTGTCTTCAAGGGCCCAACTTCGGTCTTAACTAATTTTTTCCTCTTCACATACCTAAAGAAGCTTTTACTATCCTCCTTTATATCCTTGACTAGCTTACCTTCGTACATCATCTTTTCTCCCTGTATTGCCTTTTTAGTTATCCTCTGTTGCTCCTTAAAAGTCTCCCAATCCTCTGGCTTCCCGCTCATCCTTGCTATGTTATACTTCCTCTCGTTTATTTTTATACTGTCCTTGACTTCCCTTGTCATCCACGGTCGCCCCTTACTCCCCTTAGAATCTTTCTTCCTCTTTGGAATGAACTGATCCTGCACCTTCTGTATTATTCCCAGAAATACCTGCCATTGTTATTCCACTGTCATCCCTGCTAGGGTATCTTTCCAGTCAACTTTGGCCAGCTCCTCCCTCATGGCTCCATAGTCCCCTTTGTTCAACTGTAATACTGACACTTCCGATTTTCCCTTCTCCCTCTCAAACTGTAGATTAAAACTTATCATATTATGGTCACTACCTCCTAATGGCTCCTTTACCTCGAGTTCCCTTATCAAATCTGGCTCATTACACAACACTAAATCCAGAATTGCCTTCTCCCTGGTAGGCTCTAATATCAGCTGCTCTAAGAATCCATCTCTGAGGCTCTCCACAAACTCCCTTTCTTGGGGTCCAGTACCAACCTGATTTTCCCAGTCTACCTGCATGTTGAAATCCCCCATAACAACTGTAGCGTTACCTTTGCGACATGCCAAATTTAACTTGCACCCTATATGCAGGCTACTGTTTGGGGGCCTGTGGATGACTCCCATTAGGGTCTTTTTGCCCTTACAGTTTCTCAGTTCTGTCCATACTAACTCTACATCTCCTGATTCTATGTCCCCCCTCGCCAGTGACTGAATTTCATTCCTCACCAACAGAGCCACCCCACCCCCTCTGCCAACCTGCCTGTCCTTAAAGGTTCATAATGAAATTTGCTGCAAATTTAAGACAATTAGAGATGAATTTTATAAACAGAAGAGGTTCTGCAGATGCTGGAAGTCTGGAGTAACACATGCAAAATGCTGGAGGAACTCGGCAGTTCAGGCAGCACCTATGGGGGAGGGGGATAAACAGTCTACGTTTCCGGCCGAGACCCTTCATCAGGAAGGGAGAAGTAGTAGCGGACATGGGCCCAGTCCATCACGGGTAAAGCTCTCCCCACCACTGAGCACGTCTGCACGGAGAGCTGTCACAGAAAAGCAGCATCCGTCATCAGGGACTCCCACCACCCAAGCCAGGCTCCCTTCTCGCTGCTGCCATCAAGAAGAAGCTACAGGAGCCTCAGGACCCACACCTCCAGGTTCAGGAACAGTTATTACCCTCAACCATCAGGAAGGTGGTACAGGAGCCTCAGGACTCACACCACCAGGTTCAGAAACAGTTATTACCCTCAACCATCAGGTTCAGGAACAGTTATTACCCTCAACTATCAGGTTCAGGAACAGTTATTACCCTCAACCATCAGGATCTTGAACCAAAGGGGGCAACTTCACTCGCCCCATCACTGAAATGTTCCCACAACCAATGGACCCATTTTCAAGGACTCTTCATCTCACGTTCTCAATATTTATTGTTTGTTTGTTTATTTATTTATTTATTAACACAATAAATTCTGCAGATGCTGGAAATTCAAAGTGACACACACAAAATGCTGGAGGAACTGAGCAGGCCAGGCAGAACCTGTGGAAATGGATAACCAGTCGACATTTCAGGCAGAGACCCTTCTTCAGGACTGGGAAAGGGGAAGATGCCAGAATAAAAAGGTGGGTGCGGGGGGGAGGTGGAAGGGGGAAGGAGGATAGCTGGAAGGTGATAGGTGAAGCGGGGGGGGGCGGGAAAGGGCTGGAGAGGAGGGAATCTGGTAGGAGAGGAGAGTGGACCAGAGGAGACCCAGGGGAGGTGAGAGGCAGGTGGGAAGAGGTAAGAGGCCAGAGTTGGGAATGGAGGGAGGAAGGGAGAGGAGAAATTTATTACTACTACTTTTAGTATTTGTACAGTTTGTCTTTTGCCCACTGGTTGGTACAGTCTTTTATTGACTCCATTATGGTTATTGGATCTATTGAGTATGACGGCAAGAAAATAAATCTCAGGCTTGAACGTGGTGACTTTGATCAGAAATTCTCTTTGAATTTCGTTCCGGTCTCTTCGCTCTATCGTTTCCAGTCCCGAGGAAGGGTCTGGGCACCAAACGCCACCAAGTGTTAATTCGTCTCCGGCGATGCTTGCCTGACCTGGGTTTGGTGCGCGTTACTAACTTCGTAACTCTTCTCCCGCCCTCCCAGGGATTCTTGCCTGAAGTTCTCTCCGGCTCAAGACTCGTTCGGCCAGTTCAGCCAGTTCGGCAAGCCAGCCAGCCAGACGCCGGGCTCAGGCGACTTCGGTGCTCAGGCTGCTGTGCAGAGCAATTTATTCAGTGTGGGCGGGAGAGGGACGCGCTCACTTGACGGCAGGATGAAATTGAGTGACTTTGCACACGGTGTGACCGTGCATTTGCATCACGTTTGCCCGCAGTTGGCAATGCAATCCACCAGTGGGGCACGGATAGGTGTCGACAGTGAGGTACCGCCCAGTTTATGCGAATACATTGCACCTTGCCCCACGTCAGGTAGACCAGTATTTGCAGTTTATTGACTACAACCAGCAAGGCGCGGTTCTTATTTATTCGATAAAGTAAATGTCCATTTGATGCAAGGTGCAATCTTTCCCCCATTCCTACGCAGGCTGCAATAAATCCCGTCTAACGGGAGACGCGACTGTTGCCATGCAGGGCACGACTCCAACCCCCCCGTCATAGACTGCACTGTCAATGCAATGAAGACCCATCGCAATGCACGGTGCATTCCCGCAGAAAAAAAACACTGCAAGGTGCGATCATCGTTCAGTTTCCCCCGACGCCTCCCACCGCGATGCAGGTTGCGGTTTCAATCCCCTCCGGAGCACAAGCGATGCAATTCTTCATCTCCCCCCCCCCCCCGCACTCCAAAACGCCGCAAGGTGCAATTGCCAGGGTTGATGCAATTATCCAATGCAGCGCCGGGCGCCATTGATCCGAAGGGGAGGGGTTCATCTCGGGCGATGCGCCGTCTCCGATGCAAGGTGCAAATCCCCCTGACATGCACCGGGAAGGTTGCATTCCCTGCAATCTTTCGCCGGCAGCTCCGATTTATTGCAAATAAACACGCCCTCCACCACACCCCCCTCCCTTTCGCAAAAGGCACTCACTCACCCACTGCAAGATCTTGATGAAGCCCAGGGGTTCTTTGGCGACTCGGAAGGAGCCGCTGGCGACGATCTGTGGGAGGGAGGAGAGGGTTAAAGTGAGCGGATTGCAGCTGGCCCGACGTCCCCATCCCGAGGCCCCGCCGTTACCTGGTTGACGATCTCCATCTTCTCCCGGCTCGGCGCTGCGGCAGCGGGAGGGAGGGCGGCGCCTGCGCGGAATGGCCGCGCCGCCGGGGGAGGGAGAGACGCGGAACAGCCGCCGGCGCGGTGACGTCACGGGGATTTTTTTATTCTTTCCCCAGATGACTGGCGGGGAAGTGAGGCGGGAGAGAAGAATCTGCCTTCCTCATTGGCTGATCGGTTGATTGACAGCGAGCTGAAGAACCCGGTGACTGACAGTAGGATCGGTTGATTGACAGCGAGCTGAAGAACCCGGTGACTGACAGTAGACCTGACCACACTGGCCCGGGCAGGGTGATTGACAGGGGTTGAACACGCCCCATTATGGTTGATTGACAGCAGGTAGTCATGACATCATAGCAGTGGTCAGTCAGAGGAGGACAGACCTGTGTCAAGTTTATTGACATTAGGTGGACACACCCTCCATTTGGGTGATTGACAGTAGGTGGACACACCCTCCATTTGGGTGATTGACAGCAGGTGGACACACCCTCCATTTGGGTGATTGACAGCAGGTGGACACACCCTGCATTTGGGTGATTGACAGCAGGTGGACCACCCTGCATTTGGGTGATTGACAGTAGGTGGAACACCCTGCATTTGGGTGATTGACAGTAGGTGGACACACCCTCTATTTGGGTGATTGACAGCAGGTGGACACACCCTCCATTTGGGTGATTGACAGCAGGTCAACACACCCTCCATTTGGGTGATTGACAGCAGGTGGACACACCCTGCATTTGGGTGATTGACAGCAGGTGGACGAACCCTGCATTTGGGTGATTGACAGCAGGTGGACACACCCTCTATTTGGGTGATTGACAGCAGGTGGACACACCCTCCATTTGGGTGATTGACAGCAGGTCGACACACCCTCCATTTGGGTGATTGACAGCAGGTCGACACACCCTCCATTTGGGTGATTGACAGCAGGTGGACACACCCTGCATTTGGGTGATTGACAGCAGGTGGACACACCCTGCATTTGGGTGATTGACAGCTCCCTCTGCATCCAATGGAGTGATTAACATGAAGTGGACACTCCCCAATGAGGTTGAATGTCAATAGTTGGAAACACCACAGAATGATGGACAGGACACGCTTCCATTAGTCTGTCAACAGGTTGATTGACGTCCCTCTGCAGCTGACTGGGTGATTGACATGAGGTGGACACGCCCCTGTCTGGTTGTTTGACGGTAGGTGGACGCAGCGTTCCTCCGAACCCGACAGAATGATTGACAGGAGTTGGACACGCCTCCAGTAGATTGACTGACAGCAGGTGGCCACGCCCATGCTGCCCTGAAAATGTGATTGACAGGATTTCAAAGTATTACAACAGGTCAACAGAGGATGCCATCTCCACGGCACTTCACTCTCCCCTGACCCACCTGGACAGCCCCAGCTCTTACGTCAGAATGCTGTTCATTGACTTTAATTCGGCATTCAATACTGTGATCCCCTCCAAGCTGATCACCAAACTTCACCAGCTTGGCATCAGCTCATCCCTCTGCAATTGGACCTTGGAATTTCTGACTAACAGACCCCAATCAGTTAAGTGAGACAACCTCTCCCCCTCCACTGTCACCCTGAACACCGGCATGCCTCAAGGCTGTGTGCTGAGCCCTCTTCTGTACTCCCTTTTCACCCACGACTGCGTTCCTGTACATGGTTCGAACTCCATAATCAAGTTCGCAGACGACACCACGGTGGTTGGCCTGATCAGAGAAGATGACGAGATGACCTACAGGGACGAGGTCCAGCTCCTGGCCGCGTGGTGTGCTGACAGCAACCTGGCCCTTAACACCCAGAAGACCAAGGAGATCATTGTGGACTCCAGGCATGCTAGGAGTCACACTCACGTCCCCATCTACATCAACGGAGCTGTAGTGGAGCGTGTATCAAGCCTCAAGTTCCTTGGTGTCCACATTTCCAAGGATCTCACCTGGTCCCTGAACTCCTCCATCCTGATCAAAAAGGCTCAACAGCGCCTTTATTTCCTGCGGAGCATCAAGAGAGCTCACCTCTGTCCCAGGATACTGACGGACTTTTACCCCTGTACCATTGAGAGCATACTCACCAACTGCATCTCAGTGTGGTATGGCAATTGTCCCGTATCGGACCACAAAGCACTCCAGCCTGTGGTGAAAACTGCCCAGCGGATTATCAGCACCCAATTACCCACCATTGAGAACATCTACCATGAACGCTGCCCGGGCAGGGCGAAAAGCATTATCAAGGATGCATCTCACCCTAACCATGGAATTTTTATTCTCCTCCCGTCCGGTAGGCGCTACAGGAGCCTCTGCTCCCGCACCAGCAGGCACAGGAAGAGCTTCTTCCCTGAGGCTGTGACCCTGCTGAACCTCTCATCACAGTGCTAAGCAGTATTGCACCCATATTGTACTGTCTCAGTACTTTTATATTTGTGTGCTGTAGCACTTTTTATTCACAGTTATTTTGTAAATAACACTATTCCTTGCATTTCCAGTTAGATGCTGACTGCATTTCATTGGCTTTGTATCTGTACTCGGCACAATGACAGTAAACTTGAATCTAATCTAATCTAATTATCGCCATATATAAACCTGAGATATGATCCCTTGCAGGCATCCACACTAATTTGAAGAAACACAATAGAATCAATGAAAGCCCACACCCAACAGGACAGACAAACCAACAATGTGCAAATATCGAACTGTGCCAATATAAAAGAAAAAAAATGGTAAATAAATAAGCACAAACCCCTCTCAGGCATCAGCCCCGATGAAGGTGGCGGAATCCGCCATGGAAATGTCGGTTATACTCGATACCCGCACCCGTCTGGGAGCCTGAGAGGAGTTTATTCATCATATGCGCTGGGAAAGCACCAGATCTTTTTTCAAATAAATGAGGAATTAATATGGAGAACGTGAGATCTTTAGGCTGTGGGGACACTTCAATGATAGGGCAAGTAAAGGTGAGCGAAGTTATCTCCTTTGGTGAAGAGCCTGCTGCTTCAGGGGCAGTAACTGTTCCTGGACCTGGCGGTGTGGGTCCAGAAGCTCCTGTATTTTCTTCCTGATGGCAGCAGCGAGAAGAGAGTGTGGCCCGGGTGCTGGGGGTCCCTGATAATGGACGTTGCTTTCCTTGGACACAGCCTCTTACCACAGTCGTGAGGTGGACACGCCCCGACGCTGGGTCGACTGGTGGATGCTGTTTTTCATGGCAGCCAAGATCCAGTCTCATTTG
Source organism: Mobula birostris (assembly GCF_030028105.1). Classification (NCBI taxonomy): domain Eukaryota; kingdom Metazoa; phylum Chordata; class Chondrichthyes; order Myliobatiformes; family Myliobatidae; genus Mobula; species Mobula birostris. The sequence continues at coordinate 21,510,008 of NC_092398.1, read as the reverse complement.
CCCATGTTTGGCCCTTATCCCGTTAAACCTTTCCCATCCATGTACCTGTTCAAGTGTCTTTTAAATGTTGTTCATGTACCTGCCTTAACCACTTCCACGGGCAGCTCGATCCATATACGGACCACCCTCTGGCTGAAAAAGTTTCCCCTCAGGTTCCAATTAAATTTCTCCCCTCTCACCTTAAAACTGTGTGCTCTAGTTCCTGAGTCCTCTACCATGGGAAGAAAGACTGTTGTGCATTCACCCTGTCTGTAAACCTTATCATTTTATACACATCTATAAGATCACCCTTCAGTCTCCTGTATTTGTGAATGAAATCCCAGCCCATTCAACCTCTCCCCATAACTCAGTCCCTATCGTCCCAGAAACATCCTCATAAATCTCTTCTGCACTCTTATCAGCTGAATGACATCGTTCCTACAAAAACTGAGCACAAAACTCCAAAACTGAGATCAAAACTCCAAAACTGAGCACAAAACTCCAAAACTGAGATCAAAACCCAAAACTGAACACAAAACTCCAAAACTGAGATCAAAACCCAAAACTGAACACAAAACTCCAAAACTGAGATCAAAACTCCAAAACTGAGCACAAAATTCCAAGTGTGGCCTCATCAACTTCTTGCACAACTGCAACATGACGTCCCTCATCCTGCAGTCAGACAATGGTGTGAAAAAAAATCATCCAGTGAGTGGCAGCTCTGTGCGTGAAAGCAAGGATGTAATGTTGAGGCTTTATAAAGCACTGGTGAGCCCGATCACATGGCAGCAACTCAATGCATAAAAGCACGCAGACACGGTCAAGAGGTTCTGTTGCTGTTCAGACCAAAAATCAGAATGAGAAGGAAACATGATCCAAGTGACTTTGACCATTGGTGCCAGATGGGGTGGTTTGAGTATCTCAGAAACTGCCAGTCATCTGGGGCTTTCATGCACAACAGTCTCTAGAGTTTACAGAGAATGGTGCAAAAAACAGAAAAAAACATCCAGTGAGTGGCAGTTCTGTGGGCGAAAAAGCCTTGTTAATGAGAGACGTCAGAGGAGAATGGCCAGACTGGTTCAAGCTGACAGAAGGTGACAGTAACTGCTGAGGAGCATCACTGACTATACAACATGTCAAACCTCGAAGTGGACGGGCCACAGCAGTAGAAGACCATGAATAGCAGGGGGTACCTAATAAAGTGGCCACTATTGTAAATTGCCGGTGCTGTGTTAACAATGATAGACATCAAGAGGAGGAAATTAGGGAATCCGACAAGGGAGAGAGAAAGTTTATTATCTGAGGATTGAGCTGGAGAGTCTTGTTAGTTCCTGAATTCTGGAGTTAGGGTCCTGGTAGGGTCACCCAGGATGGTAAGGCCAAGAGGGAGGTTCCAGACACAGAGCAATCCAACCAGGACCACAGCAGTGGAGCTGGTGGAAGACGACGACACGTCACAACGGCTGTGAAGGCGGACAAAGACTGTTCTATTGAAGGGTCCTTAGTCGTCTTGCATTCCATGCCCCACTCCGTCAAGGGCTGTGTGATGGCTGCCTGTGCACCAGCCGTCCCACGTTAAACAAAGTCACGCGCAGGGAATAACCGCCTGGGAGAACGCCATACTCGACCCGAGCGATCGCACTACTTCTCACTGACCCAAGTGATCGCGCTGCCCTGACTGGTGAAGATCAGCATGTCAAATCTTCCCCAGAATACTTGCTGCTAACCCTGGTGGTTTAGCACAGTGGAAGAAAGGGTCCGAAGTTCAAGATGGTTATTGTTAAATAGTTTAAGTTCCTACCTGATATGCCTTGCTCCTCGACCTGACCGAGATAAATAACACTGTGACCTAATCAGTAGTTGCTTATTATCTGAATCAAGATGTTCCATCCAATTGGCCCGAACAATGCACTAATGAAACATCATTCTAGGTGAGGTTGTTACTGGATGACTGGCTAAAAAAAAAAAAATCAATAAAAATATTAACACACACAAAATGCTGGCTTGGGAAGCTGGACCCCCCTGTTGGTGCTGCCCTCCAGTGGTCGCTCGGTGCTGCTCTCTAGTGGCTGCTTGGTGCTGCCCTCCAGTGGTCGCTCGGTCCTGCCCTCTAGTGGCCGCTCGGTGCTGCCCTCTGGTGGCCGCTCAGTGCTGCCTTCCAGTGGTCGCTCAGTGCTGCCTTCCAGTGTTCGCTCAGTGCTGCCCTCTAGTGGCTGCTCGGTGCTGCTCTCCGGTGGCCGCTCGATGCTGTCCTCCAGTGGTCGCTCGGTCCTGCTCTCTAGTGGCCGCTTGGTGCTGCTCTCCAGTGGTCGCTCGGTCCTGCCCTCTAGTGGCCGCTCGGTGCTGCCCTCTGGTGGCCACTCAGTGCTGCCTTCCAGTGGTTGCTCAGTGCTGTCCTCTAGTGGCCGCTCGGTGCTGCTCTCCGGTGGCCGCTCGATGCTGTCCTCCGGTGGCCGCTCGATGCTGCCTTCTGGTGTGCACTCAGTGAAAGAACAACTGGTCTAGAACAATCTACAGTCACGCTACTCAGGGACTTGGGCTGTATTATCTTTCTTCTTTGTGACTGTGCATCATTCTGAAATCATAACCATATGAGTTATTTGTGCTGTGTGCTGTTGGTAATGTGATTTGCACCTTGGTCCCAGAGGAACAGATTCATTTCACTATATCCACGTATGGCTGAGTGATAATTAAATTTGAACTTGGAACTTGCTGGAGGAACTCAAGTTGAACTCAGCAGGTCAGGCAGCACCTATGAAAGTGAATAAACAGTCGACGTTTCAGGTCTGAAAATGAAGGGGGAAGATGCCAAAATGGAAAGGCAGGGGGAGGAGGAGGAGGAGGGGGGCAAGCCGGAGGGTGACAGGTGAAGCCAGGTGGGTGGGAAAGGTAAAGGGTTGGAGAGGAGAGTGGGCCATAGGAGAAAGGGAAGGAGGGGACCCAGGGGGAGATGATAGACAGGTGAGAAGAGGTAAGAGTGGGGAATAGAAAAGAGGGAAGGGGAGAGGAAAAGAAAAAAAAATTACTGGAAGGAGAAATTGAATATTCATGCCATGGGGTTGGAGGCTACCCAAACGGAAAATAAAGTGATGCGCCTCCACCCGGAGAGTGTCGTCATCGCTGCAAAAGAGGAGGCCATGGACTGACATGTCGGAATGGGAATGGGGAAAGGAATTAAAACTGTTGGCCACCGGGAAATTCCGCTTTTTGTGGATGGCTATCAGCAGAGTGTTCGGAGTTACAGAGATCGGGATAAGAGACTACAGAGGGAGGTGGACTCAGCCTGGTCCATCACAGCCACACGGCTCCCCACGATCAGTGGTATCGACAGGTGGCGCCACCTCACAAAGACAATGTTTATCATCAAAGATCCCCCACCATCCGGGCCACGCTATCTTCTTGCAGCTCCCATCGGGCAGGAGGTACAGAAGTCTAAAGTCCCACACCGTCCAGGAACAGCTACTTCCGTTCAACCATTTGGTTCCTGAACAACCATTATCACTCCCCCAGTATAGCAACGATGTGACCACCTCATTCTACATACCGATCTCTTTTTTTGGGCTCTGCATTGCGGTGTTCAGTTGGTGCTGCTCAGTGGAAGAGCAAGCTGGACCAGGACAACTCAGCTTTTGCGATGGTACAGTCTTTTTTTCTGAAATTGGAACCATATGTGCTACTTGTGTTGTGTGCTGTTGGCAGTGTGTTTCGCCCCTTGGCCCCAGAGGAATTTTGTTTCATTTGGCTATATTCATGTATGGTTGAATGATAATTAAACTTGAAATGTGTTCTTTCATAATTTGGGCTCCTGGACTAATGTGGCTTCAGTCACCTCAGCACTGAACTAACTCCAGAGCCTGTGAACTCACTTTTGGGGACCCTGCATCTCATGTAAAGGCAACGGCGCCTTTATTTCCTGCGGAGCATGAAGAAAGCTCACCTCTGTCCCAGGATACTGACGGACTTTTACCACTGTACCATTGAGAGCATACTCACCAACTGCATCTCAGTGTGGTATGGCAATTGTCCCATATCGGATCGCAAAACACTCCAGCGTGTGGCGAAAACTGCCCAGCGGATTATCGGCACCCAACTGCCCACCATTGAGAACATCTACCATAAACGCTGCCTGGGCAGGGTGAAAAGCATTATGAACGATGCATCTCACCCTAACCCTGGACTTTTTACTCTCCTCCCATCTGGTAGGTGCTACAGGAGCCTCCGCTCCCGCTCCAGCAGACACAGGAAGAGCTTCTTTCCTGAGGCTGTGACCCTGCTGAACCTCTCATCACAGTGCTAAGCAGTATTGCACCCATATTGTACTGTCTCGGTACTTTTATATTTGTGTGCTGTAGCACTTACTTTTTATTCACAGTTATTTTGTAAATAACACTATTCTTTGCATTTCTGGTCAGATGCTAAATGCATTTGCTTTGCTCAGCACAATGACAATAAAGTTGAATCTAATCTAATGTCCTCAGTATTATTTGTTTATTTTTTATTACTTGAACCATTTGTCCTTTTATTGAGCATTGGATGTTTCTCAGTCTTACGTGTGAATTGTATTGTTTTTCTTTAAGTGCCCGCAAGAAACAAAATCTCAAGATAAACCCCACTGAGCACATCCACATGGAGAATTGTTGTAGGAAAGCAGTATCCATCACCAGGGACCCCACCCCACTCAGTACGTGCTCTCTTCTCATCAGGAAGGAGATACAGGAGCCTCAGGACTCACACCACCAGGTTCAGCAATTGTTATCACCCCTCAACTATCAGGCTCTTGAACCAAAGGGGAAAGATGATGAAGGATTGGAGGATAGCCAGTGTTGTTCTGCTGTTTAAGAAAGGGTCTAAAAATAAACCAGGAAATTATAGACCGGTGAGCCTGACATCAGTAGTTGGAAAGTATTCTAAGGGATCAGATATTTGAATATTTGGAGAGACACGGACCGATTGAGGACAGTCAGCATGGCTTCGTGCGTGGTAGGTCATCCCGAATTAACCTTAGTGTTTTTTGAGGAAGTTACCAGGAAAGTTGATGAAGGCAAGATGATGAAGTCTTTATGGAATTAGCAAGACAATTGACAAGGTCCCACATGTGAGGCTGGTCAAGAAGGTTCAATCACTCAGCATTCAAGATGAGGTAGTAAATTGGATTAGACATTGGCTTTGTGGGAGAAGCCAGAGAGTGGTAGTAGATGGTTGCCGCTCTGAATGGAGGCCTGTGACTAGTGGAGTACTGTAGGGATCAGTGCTGGGTTCATTGTTGCTTGTCATCTATATCAATGATCTAAATGATAATGTGATTGACTGGATCAGCAAATTTGCAGGTGACACCAAGGTTGGGGGATGTAGTGGACAGTGAGGAAGACTGTCAAAGTTTGCAATGGGATCTGGACCAGCTGGAAAAGTGGCAGATGGAATTTAATGCAGACAAGTGTGAGGTGTTGCACTTTGGTAGGACCAACCAGAGTAGGTCTTACACAGTGAATGGTAGGGGACAGAGGAGTGCAGTAGGATACAGGATCGTAATTCATTGAAAGTGACATCACAGGTTGAAAGGGTTGCAAATAAAGTTTTTCACAACAGTTTCTCAATACAGGAGCCTCTCAGGGCTGTGTACTGTGCCCTCCCTTACTCACTGTAAACCCCTGACTGTGTCATCACCCACAGCTCTAATCTGCTAGTTAAATTTGCCGATGACAAATCGATTAGCCTAATCTCAACCAATAATGAGCTGGCCTACAGGGAAGAAGTCATCTCTCTGACACAGTGGTGTCAAGAAAACAACCTCTCCCTCAATGTCGCAAAAACAAAGGAGCTGGTTGTGGATTACAGGAGGAATGGAGATGAACTAACCCCTATTGACATCAATGGATCTGGGGCCGAGAGGTCAAACAGCTTTAAGTTCCTCGGCATCCACATCACGAGGATCTCACGTGGTCTGTACGTACTGGCTGTGTGGTGATAAAGACACAACAGCTCCTCTTTCACCTCAGACGGTTGAGGAAGTTTGGCATGAGCCCCCAAATCCTAAGATCTTTCTACAGGAGCACAATTGAGAGCATCCGGACTGGCTGCATCACCCCCAGTATGGGAACTGTACCTCCCTTAATTGCAGGATCCTGCAAAGAGTGGTGTGGACAGCCCAGCGCATTTGTAGTTGTGAACTTCCCATGATTCAGGACGTTTACAAGAATAGGTATGTAAAAAGGGCCCGAAGGATCATTGGGGACCCGAGTCACCTCAAACACAAACTGTTCCAGCTGCTACCATCTGGGAAACGGTACCACAGCATAAAAGCCAGGACCAACAGGCTCCGGGACAGCTTCTCCACCAGGCCATCAGACTGATTAACTCACGCTGATTTGAGCGTACTGTATGTCTATGTTACCTTGACTGTTCTATTTATTATAAATCACTATTATTGCACATTGCACTTCTAAATGGAGACGTAATGTAAAGATTTTTACTCCTCATGTATGTGAACGGTGTAAGAAATAAAGTCAGATCAGTTTTGGCCCATTAGCCTTTATAAATCAAAGTACTGAGTACAGGAGATGGGTTCAATACCATCATCCCGCAGAGACTAGTGGAGAAACTGTCGCTGCTTGGCCTTAGCACTGCCATGTGTCGCTGGATTCTGGATTTCTTGACAGAGAGACCACAGTCAGTCCGTGTTGGCAGGAACATCTCTGACTCGATCACACTGAGCACTGGATCCCCACAAGGCTGTGTGCTTAGCCCATTGCTGTTTACACTGCTAACACATGACTGCGCAGCCAGATTCAAGGAGAACCTGATCATTAAATTTGCAGATGATACCACAGTGGTGGGGCTCATCAGCAAAAATGATGAAACTATGTACTGGGAGGTCAAACACCTTGAGAGCTGGTGCAGGGATAACAACTTAATGCTTAATGTCACCAAAACCAAGGAGATGATCGTCGATTTCAGACGGTCTCAGCCTGAGCACACACCCCTCAGCATCAGCAGTTCCACAGTGGAGAGAGTGGAAAACATCAAGTTCCTTGGGGTGCAGATCTCGGACAATCTCACCTGGTCCAGGAACACCACTGGGATTGTGAAACAGGCCCAGCAGAGATTGCACTTTCTGAGGAAGCTTAAACAAGCATCACTCCCCACTAACATCTTAACTACATTCTACAGAGGCGTGGTTGAGAGTGTGCTGACCTTTTGCATCACAACCTGGTACTCCAGCTGCAGTGCTGTCGACAAAAAAGCCTTGCAGAGGCTGGTTAGGGGAGCAGAGAAGGTTATTGGGGTCTCCCTACCTTCTGTCCAAGACCTCTTTCAGAGTCGATGCCTCCAGAAGACACGGTACATCATTAAAGACCCCTCACACCCTCTCCATGAACTGTTTGTTCTTCTGCCATCAGGCAAACGTTACGGGAGCATCAAAACTAAAACCACAAGGATACTAAACAGCTTCCTCCCACAGGCAGTCAGACTGCTAAATAGCTGCACTACCCGACTCTGCTTTGGACACTTTTAACTTGCACTGGACACTTATAACTTGATTTTAACTGACATATGGCTGTTGTGTTTTACTATTTATTGTTATGTTTATTATTTAGTGTTGCGTTTGTTATGTTATGATTGCACTGCTCCTGGGAAACGCCGTCTCATTCTGCCCTGCAGAGCTGATGTACGGTTAGAATGACAATAACGTTCTTTTGAATCTTTGAATTTGAATATTATGTTGAGGTTGTGTGAGACATTGGTGAGGCCTAATTTGGAGTATTGTGTGCAGTTTTGGTCACCTACCTACAGGAAAGATGTAAATAAGGTTGAAAGAGTACAGAGAACATTTACAAGCAGTTACGTGGAAAGATTGAATAGGTTAGAACTTTATTCCTTGGAAGGTAGAGGATTGAGAGGAGACTTGATAGAGGTGTACAGATAAGGTAAGTGCCAGAAGGCTTTTTCCACCGAAGTTGGGTGGGACTACAACTAGAGGTTCAGGGAGAAAGGTGAAAAGTTTAAGTGGAACACGAGGATTAATTTCTTCACTCAGAGGGTGGTGAGAGTGTGGGATGAGCTGCCAGCACAAGTAGTGCATGCAAGCTCGATTTCAACGTTTAAGAGACGTTTGTGTAGGTACATGGATAGTAGGGGATTAGAGGGCTATGGTCTGTGTGCAGGTCGATGAGAGTAGGCAGTTTAAATGGCTCAGCATGGACTAGATGGGCTGAAGGGCCTGTTTCTGTGCTGTACTTTCCTGTGACTCGCACTTCACTGAACTCACCCCATCACCGAATTGTTCCCCCAATCGATCTTTCTTCCTAACTTTCAAGGATTCTTCATCTCATGTTCTCAACATTTAATACTTATTTATTATGACTATTATTATCATTATTATTATTCTTTTTTTGCATTTGTGCAGTTTGTTGTCTTTTGTACATTTGGTTGTTTGTCTGTGTCTGTTATTTACAGTCTTTCATTGACTCTATTCTCCTTCTTTGTATCCACTGTGAATGTCCGCAAGAAAACAAATCTCTTGGTTGTACATGGTGACATGTATGCACTTTGATAATAACTTTGCTGTGAAATTTGATATGATACACATACTTTGATAACAAATTAACTTTGAACTTTGAATCCTGATTTCTGATTCACTGATGTTTTACTTGTGAAGGCTGTTGTCTCTTCGGCTCTGTGCCTGTGACACTCGTGCAAGTATATTTCTGCAGACATGGACTCTGACAGTAAACTTGACTTTGACATTGAAAACATAAATCTACTCCTTACCTTGGTTCTAGCAGAGAGTTCTGAGAAACAGGGGCACCTCGGTGTACGAGGGTAGGACACACACCGTGAATGGTGGGGAGTGTCGAGGGACAGAGGGAGCTCGGTGTACGAGGGTAGGACACACCGTGAGTGGTGTGGAGTGTCGAGGGACAGAGGGATCTCGGTTGACGAGGGTAGGGCACACACTGTCAATGGTGGGGAGTGTCGAGGGACAGAGGGATCTCGGTTGACGAGGGTAGGACACACACTGTCAATGGTGGGGACTGTCGAGGGACAGAGGGACCTCGGTGTATGAGGGTAGGGCACACACTGTGAATGGTGGGGAGTGTCGAGGGACAGAGGGAGCTCGGTGTACGAGGGTCGGACACACACTGAATGGTGGGGAGTATCGAGGGACAGAGGGAGCTCGGTGTACGAGGGTAGGACACACCGTGAATGGTGGGGAGTGTCGAGGGACCGAGGGAGCTCGGTGTACGAGGGTAGGGCACACACCGTGAATGGTGGGGAGTGTCGAGGGACAGAGGGACCTCGGTCGACGAGGGTTGGACACACACTGTGAATGGTGGAGCGTGTCGAGGGACAGAGGGAGCTCGGTGTACGAGGGTAGGACACACACTGTGAATGGTGGGGAGTGTCGAGGGACAGAGGGACCTCGGTGTATGAGGGTAGGGCACACACCGTGAATGGTGGGGAGTGTCGAGGGACAGAGGGAGCTCGGTGTACGAGGGTCGGACACACACTGAATGGTGGGGAGTATCGAGGGACAGAGGGAGCTCGGTGTACGAGGGTAGGACACACCGTGAATGGTGGGGAGTGTCGAGGGACCGAGGGAGCTCGGTGTACGAGGGTAGGGCACACACCGTGAATGGTGGGGAGTGTCGAGGGACAGAGGGACCTCGGTCGACGAGGGTTGGACACACACTGTGAATGGTGGAGCGTGTCGAGGGACAGAGGGAGCTCGGTGTACGAGGGTAGGACACACACTGTGAATGGTGGGGAGTGTCGAGGGACAGAGGGACCTCGGTCGACAAGGGTAGGACACACACTGTGAATGGTGGGGAGTGTCGAGGGACAGAGGGTCCTTGGTGTATGAGGGTAGGGCATGCACCGTGAATGATGGGGAGTGTCGAGGGACAGAGGGTCCTCGGTGTATGAGGGTAGGGCATGCACCGTGAATGGTGGGGAGTGTCGAGGGACAGAGGGACCTCGGTGTACGAGGGTAGGACGCGCACCGTGAATGGTGGGGAGTGTCGAGGAACAGAGGGTCCTTGGTGTATGAGGGTAGAGCACGCACCGTGAATGGTGGGGAGTGTCGAGGGACAGCGGGTAGGACACGCAACGTGAATGGTGGGGAGTGTCGAGGGACAGAGGGACCTCGGTGTATGAGGGTAGGACACACACTGTGAATGGTGGGGAGTGTCGAGGGACAGAGGGAGCTCGGTGTACGAGGGTAGGACACACCGTGAATGGTGGGGAGTGTTGAGGGACAGAGGGACCTCAGTGTACGAGGGCAGGACACACACCGTGAGTGGTGGGGAGTGTCGAGGGACCGAGGGAGCTCGGTGTACGAGGGCAGGACACACACCGTGAATGGTGGAGAGTGTCGAGGGACAGAGGGACCTCGGTCGACGAGGGTAGGACACACACTGTGAATGGTGGGGAGTGTCGAGGGACAGAGGGACCTCGGTTGACGAGGGTAGGGCACACACTGTCAATGGTGGGGAGTGTCGAGGGACAGAGGGAGCTCGGTGTACGACGGTAGGACACACACTGTGAATGGTGGGGAATGTCGAGGGACAGAGGGACCTCGGTGTACGAGGGTAGGACACACACTGTGAATGGTGGGGAGTGTCGAGGGACCGAGGGAGCTCGGTGTACGAGGGTAGGACACACACTGTGAATGGTGGGGAGTGTTGAGGGACAGAGGGAGCTCGGTGTACGAGGGTCGGACACACACTGAATGGTGGGGAATGTCGAGGGACAGAGGGACCTCGGTGTACGAGGGTTGGACACACACCGTGAATGGTGGGGAGTGTCGAGGGACCGAGGGAGCTCGGTGTACGAGGGTAGGACACACACTGTGAATGGTGGGGAGTGTCGAGGGACAGAGGGACCTCGATCGATGGGGGTAGGACACACACTGTGAATGGTGGGGAGTGTCGAGGGACAGAGGGACCTTGGTGTACGAGGGTAGGACACACACTGTGAATGGTGGGGAGTGTCGAGGGACAGAGGGAGCTCGGTGTACGAGGGTAGGACACACACTGTGAATGGTGGAGAGTGTCGAGGGACAGAAGGATCTCGGTGTACGAGGGTAGGACATACCGTGAGTGGTGTGGAGTGTCGAGGGACAGAGGGATCTCGGTTGACGAGGGTAGGGCACACACTGTCAATGGTGGGGAGTGTCGAGGGACCGAGGGAGCTCGGTGTACGAGGGCAGGACACACACTGTCAATGGTGGGGAGTGTCGAGGGACAGAGGGACTTCGATGTATGAGGGTAGGGCACACACCGTGAATGGTGGGGAGTGTCGAGGGACAGAGGGAGCTCGGTGTACGAGGGTCGGACACACCGTGAATGGTGGGGAGTGTTGAGGGACAGAGGGAGCTCGGTGTACGAGGGCAGGACACACACCGTGAGTGGTGGGGAGTGTCGAGGGACCGAGGGAGCTCGGTGTACGAGGGTAGGACACACACCGTGAATGGTGTGGAGTGTCGAGGGACAGAGGGACCTCGGTCGACGAGGGTTGGACACACACTGTCAATGGTGGAGCGTGTCGAGGGACAGAGGGAGCTCGGTGTACGAGGGTAGGACACACACTGTGAATGGTGGGGAGTGTCGAGGGACAGAGGGACCTCGGTCGACAAGGGTAGGACACACACTGTGAATGGTGGGGAGTGTCGAGGGACAGAGGGTCCTTGGTGTATGAGGGTAGGGCATGCACCGTGAATGATGGGGAGTGTCGAGGGACAGAGGGTCCTCGGTGTACGAGGGTAGGACACACCGTGAATGGTGGGGAGTGTTGAGGGACCGAGGGAGCTCGGTGTACGAGGGTAGGGCACACACCGTGAATGGTGGGGAGTGTCGAGGGACAGAGGGACCTCGGTCGACGAGGGTTGGACACACACTGTGAATGGTGGAGCGTGTCGAGGGACAGAGGAATCTCGGTGTAGGAGGGTAGGACACACCGTGAGTGGTGTGGAGTGTCGAGGGACAGAGGGACCTCGGTTGACGAGGGTAGGGCACACACTGTCAATGGTGGGGAGTGTCGAGGGACAGAGGGAGCTCGGTGTACGAGGGTAGGGCACACACCGTGAATGGTGGGGAGTGTCGAGGGACAGAGGGAGCTCGGTGTACGAGGGTAGGGCACACACCGTGAATGGTGGGGAGTGTCGAGGGACCGAGGGAGCTCGGTGTACGAGGGTAGGGCACACACCGTGAATGGTGGGGAGTGTCGAGGGACAGAGGGACCTCGGTCGACGAGGGTTGGACACACACTGTGAATGGTGGAGCGTGTCGAGGGACAGAGGGAGCTCGGTGTACGAGGGTAGGACACACACTGTGAATGGTGGGGAGTGTCGAGGGACAGAGGGACCTCGGTCGACAAGGGTAGGACACACACTGTGAATGGTGGGGAGTGTCGAGGGACAGAGGGTCCTTGGTGTATGAGGGTAGGGCATGCACCGTGAATGATGGGGAGTGTCGAGGGACAGAGGGTCCTCGGTGTATGAGGGTAGGGCATGCACCGTGAATGGTGGGGAGTGTCGAGGGACAGAGGGACCTCGGTGTACGAGGGTAGGACGCGCACCGTGAATGGTGGGGAGTGTCGAGGAACAGAGGGTCCTTGGTGTATGAGGGTAGAGCACGCACCGTGAATGGTGGGGAGTGTCGAGGGACAGCGGGTAGGACACGCAACGTGAATGGTGGGGAGTGTCGAGGGACAGAGGGAGCTCGGTGTACGAGGGCAGGACACACACCGTCAATGGTGGGGAGTGTCGAGGGACAGAGGGACCTCGGTGTATGAGGGTAGGACACACACTGTGAATGGTGGGGAGTGTCGAGGGACAGAGGGAGCTCGGTGTACGAGGGTAGGACACACCGTGAATGGTGGGGAGTGTTGAGGGACAGAGGGACCTCAGTGTACGAGGGCAGGACACACACCGTGAGTGGTGGGGAGTGTCGAGGGACCGAGGGAGCTCGGTGTACGAGGGCAGGACACACACCGTGAATGGTGGAGAGTGTCGAGGGACAGAGGGACCTCGGTCGACGAGGGTAGGACACACACTGTGAATGGTGGGGAGTGTCGAGGGACAGAGGGACCTCGGTTGACGAGGGTAGGGCACACACTGTCAATGGTGGGGAGTGTCGAGGGACAGAGGGAGCTCGGTGTACGACGGTAGGACACACACTGTGAATGGTGGGGAATGTCGAGGGACAGAGGGACCTCGGTGTACGAGGGTAGGACACACACTGTGAATGGTGGGGAGTGTCGAGGGACCGAGGGAGCTCGGTGTACGAGGGTAGGACACACACTGTGAATGGTGGGGAGTGTTGAGGGACAGAGGGAGCTCGGTGTACGAGGGTCGGACACACACTGAATGGTGGGGAATGTCGAGGGACAGAGGGACCTCGGTGTACGAGGGTTGGACACACACCGTGAATGGTGGGGAGTGTCGAGGGACCGAGGGAGCTCGGTGTACGAGGGTAGGACACACACTGTGAATGGTGGGGAGTGTCGAGGGACAGAGGGACCTCGGTCGACAAGGGCAGGACACACACTGTGAATGGTGGGGATTGTCGAGGGACAGAGGGACCTCGGTCGACGAGGGTAGGACACACACTGTGAATGGTGGGGAGTGTCGAGGGACAGAGGGACCTCGATCGATGGGGGTAGGACACACACTGTGAATGGTGGGGAGTGTCGAGGGACAGAGGGACCTTGGTGTACGAGGGTAGGACACACACTGTGAATGGTGGGGAGTGTCGAGGGACAGAGGGAGCTCGGTGTACGAGGGTAGGACACACACTGTGAATGGTGGAGAGTGTCGAGGGACAGAAGGATCTCGGTGTACGAGGGTAGGACATACCGGAGTGGTGTGGAGTGTCGAGGGACAGAGGGATCTCGGTTGACGAGGGTAGGGCACACACTGTCAATGGTGGGGAGTGTCGAGGGACCGAGGGAGCTCGGTGTACGAGGGCAGGACACACACTGTCAATGGTGGGGAGTGTCGAGGGACAGAGGGACTTCGATGTATGAGGGTAGGGCACACACCGTGAATGGTGGGGAGTGTCGAGGGACAGAGGGAGCTCGGTGTACGAGGGTCGGACACACCGTGAATGGTGGGGAGTGTTGAGGGACAGAGGGAGCTCGGTGTACGAGGGTCGGACACACACTGTGAATGGTGGGGAATGTCGAGGGACAGAGGGACCTCGGTGTACGAGGGTAGGACACACACTGTGAATGGTGGGGAGTGTCGAGGGACAGAGGGACCTCGATCGACGAGGGTAGGACACACACTGTGAATGGTGGAGCGTGTCGAGGGACAGAGGAATCTCGGTGTAGGAGGGTAGGACACACCGTGAGTGGTGTGGAGTGTCGAGGGACAGAGGGACCTCGGTTGACGAGGGTAGGGCACACACTGTCAATGGTGGGGAGTGTCGAGGGACAGAGGGAGCTCGGTGTACGAGGGTAGGACACACACTGTGAATGGTGGGGAGTGTCGAGGGACAGAGGGAGCTCGGTGTACGAGGGTAGGACACACCATGAATGGTGGGGAGTGTCGAGGGACCGAGGGAGCTCGGTGTACGAGGGTAGGACACACACTGTGAATGGTGGGGAGTGTCGAGGGACAGAGGGAGCTCGGTGTACGAGGGTAGGACACACCGTGAATGGTGGGGAGTGTCGAGGGACCGAGGGAGCTCGGTGTACGAGGGTAGGACACACACTGTGAATGGTGGGGAGTGTCGAGGGACAGAGGGACCTCGGTCGACAAGGGCAGGACACACACTGTGAATGGTGGGGAGTGTCGAGGGACAGAGGGACCTCGATCGACGGGGGTAGGACACACACTGTGAATGGTGGGGAGTGTCGAGGGACAGAGGGACCTCGGTCGACAAGGGCAGGACACACACTGTGAATGGTGGGGAGTGTCGAGGGACAGAGGGACCTCGATCGACGGGGGTAGGACACACACTGTGAATGGTGGGGAGTGTCGAGGGTCAGAGGGACCTCGATCGACGAGGGTAGGACACACACTGTCAATGGTGGGGAGTGTCGAGGGACAGAGGAATCTCGGTGTATGAGGGCAGGACACACCGTGAATGGTGTGGAGTGTCGAGGGACAGAGGGAGCTCGGTGTACGAGGGCAGGACACACACTGTCAATGGTGGGGAGTATCGAGGGACAGAGGGACTTCGATGTATGAGGGTAGGGCACACACCGTGAATGGTGGGGAGTGTCGAGGGACAGAGGGAGCTCGGTGTACGAGGGTAGGACACACACCGTGAATGGTGTGGAGTGTCGAGGGACAGAGGGAGCTCGGTGTACGAGGGCAGGACACACACTGTCAATGGTGGGGAGTATCGAGGGACAGAGGGACTTCGATGTATGAGGGTAGGGCACACACCGTGAATGGTGGGGAGTGTCGAGGGACAGAGGGAGCTCGGTGTACGAGGGTCGGACACACACTGAATGGTGGGGAATGTCGAGGGACAGAGGGACCTCGGTGTACGAGGGTAGGACATACTGTGAGTGGTGTGGAGTGTCGAGGGACAGAGGGACCTCGGTCGACAAGGGCAGGACACACACCGTGAATGGTGGGGAGTGTCAAGGGACAGAGGGAGCTCGGTGTACGAGGGTAGGACACACACTGTGAATGGTGGGGAGTGTCGAGGGACAGAGGGACCTTGGTCGACAAGGGCAGGACACACACTGTGAATGGTGGGGAGTGTCGAGGGACAGAGGGACCTCGATCGACGAGGGTAGGACACACACTGTGAATGGTGGAGAGTGTCGAGGGACAGAAGGATCTCGGTGTACGAGGGTAGGACATACCGTGAGTGGTGTGGAGTGTCGAGGGACAGAGGGATCTCGGTTGACGAGGGTAGGGCACACACTGTCAATGGTGGGGAGTGTCGAGGGACAGAGGGAGCTCGGTGTACGAGGGTAGGACACACACCGTGAATGGTGGGGAGTGTCGAGGGACAGAGGGAGCTCGGTGTACGAGGGCAGGACACACACTGTCAATGGTGGGGAGTGTCGAGGGACAGAGGGAGCTCGGTGTACGAGGGTAGGACACACCGTGAATGGTGGGGAGTGTCGAGGGACCGAGGGAGCTCGGTGTACGAGGGAAGGACACACACTGTCAATGGTGGGGAGTATCGAGGGACAGAGGGACTTCGATGTATGAGGGTAGGGCACACACCGTGAGTGGTGTGGAGTGTCGAGGGACAGAGGGACCTCGGTTGACGAGGGTAGGGCACACACTGTCAATGGTGGGGAGTGTCGAGGGACAGAGGGAGCTCGGTGTACGAGGGTAGGACACACACTGTGAATGGTGGGGAGTGTCGAGGGACAGAGGGACCTCGGTCGACAAGGGCAGGACACACACTGTGAATGGTGGGGAGTGTCGAGGGACAGAGGGACCTCGGTCGACGAGGGTAGGACACACACTGTGAACGGTGGAGCGTGTCGAGGGACAGAGGAATCTCGGTGTAGGAGGGTAGGACACACCGTGAGTGGTGTGGAGTGTCGAGGGACAGAGGGAGCTCGGTGTACGAGGGTAGGGCACACACTGTCAATGGTGGGGAGTGTCGAGGGACAGAGGGACCTCGGTCGACAAGGGCAGGACACACACTGTGAATGGTGGGGATTGTCGAGGGACAGAGGGAGCTCGGTGTACGAGGGTAGGACACACACTGTGAATGGTGGGGAGTGTCGAGGGACAGAGGGACCTCGGTCGACGAGGGTAGGACACACACTGTGAACGGTGGAGCGTGTCGAGGGACAGAGGAATCTCGGTGTAGGAGGGTAGGACACACCGTGAGTGGTGTGGAGTGTCGAGGGACAGAGGGAGCTCGGTGTACGAGGGTAGGGCACACACTGTCAATGGTGGGGAGTGTCGAGGGACAGAGGGACCTCGGTCGACAAGGGCAGGACACACACTGTGAATGGTGGGGATTGTCGAGGGACAGAGGGAGCTCGGTGTACGAGGGCAGGACACACACTGTCAATGGTGGGGAGTATCGAGGGACAGAGGGACTTCGATGTATGAGGGCAGGACACACCGTGAATGGTGGGGAGTGTCGAGGGACAGAGGGACCTCGGTGTACGAGGGTAGGACACACACCGTGAATGGTGGGGAGTGTCGAGGGACAGAGGAATCTCGGTGTAGGAGGGTAGGACACACCGTGAGTGGTGTGGAGTGTCGAGGGACAGAGGGAGCTCGGTGTACGAGGGCAGGACACACACTGTCAATGGTGGGGAGTATCGAGGGACAGAGGGAGCTCGGTGTACGAGGGTAGGACACACCGTGAATGGTGGGGAGTGTCGAGGGACAGAGGGAGCTCGGTGTACGAGGGTAGGACACACACTGTGAATGGTGGGGAGTGTTGAGGGACAGAGGGAGCTCGGTGTACGAGGGTCGGACACACACTGAATGGTGGGGAATGTCGAGGGACAGAGGGACCTCGGTGTACGAGGGTTGGACACACACTGAATGGTGGGGAGTGTCGAGGGACAGAGGGACCTCGGTCGACAAGGGCAGGACACACACTGTGAATGGTGGGGATTGTCGAGGGACAGAGGGAGCTCGGTGTACGAGGGTAGGACACACACCGTGAATGGTGGGGAGTGTCGAGGGACCGAGGGAGCTCGGTGTACGAGGGCAGGACACACACTGTCAATGGTGGGGAGTATCGAGGGACAGAGGGACTTCGATGTATGAGGGTAGGGCACACACCGTGAATGGTGGGGAGTGTCGAGGGACAGAGGGAGCTCGGTGTACGAGGGTAGGACACACACTGTGAATGGTGGGGAGTGTTGAGGGACAGAGGGAGCTCGGTGTACGAGGGTCGGACACACACTGAATGGTGGGGAGTGTCGAGGGACCGAGGGAGCTCGGTGTACGAGGGTAGGACACACACTGTGAATGGTGGGGAGTGTCGAGGGACAGAGGGACCTTGGTCGACAAGGGCAGGACACACACTGTGAATGGTGGGGAGTGTCGAGGGACAGAGGAATCTCGGTGTATGACGGCAGGACACACCGTGAATGGTGGGGAGTGTCGAGGGACAGAGGGAGCTCGGTGTACGAGGGTAGGACACACACCGTGAATGGTGTGGAGTGTCGAGGGACAGAGGGAGCTCGGTGTACGAGGGCAGGACACACACTGTCAATGGTGGGGAGTATCGAGGGACAGAGGGACTTCGATGTATGAGGGTAGGGCACACACCGTGAATGGTGGGGAGTGTCGAGGGACAGAGGGAGCTCGGTGTACGAGGGTAGGACACACACTGTGAATGGTGGGGAGTGTTGAGGGACAGAGGGAGCTCGGTGTACGAGGGTCGGACACACACTGAATGGTGGGGAGTGTCGAGGGACCGAGGGAGCTCGGTGTACGAGGGTAGGACACACACTGTGAATGGTGGGGAGTGTCGAGGGACAGAGGGACCTTGGTCGACAAGGGCAGGACACACACTGTGAATGGTGGGGAGTGTCGAGGGACAGAGGAATCTCGGTGTATGACGGCAGGACACACCGTGAATGGTGGGGAGTGTCGAGGGACAGAGGGAGCTCGGTGTACGAGGGTAGGACACACACCGTGAATTGTGTGGAGTGTCGAGGGACAGAGGGAGCTCGGTGTACGAGGGCAGGACACACACTGTCAATGGTGGGGAGTATCGAGGGACAGAGGGACTTCGATGTATGAGGGTAGGGCACACACCGTGAATGGTGGGGAGTGTCGAGGGACAGAGGGAGCTCGGTGTACGAGGGTAGGACACACCGTGAATGGTGGGGAGTGTCGAGGGACAGAGGGACCTCGGTGTATGAGGGTAGGACACACACTGTGAATGGTGGGGAGTGTCGAGGGACAGAGGAATCTCGGTGTAGGAGGGTAGGACACACACTGTCAATGGTGGGGAGTATCGAGGGACAGAGGGAGCTCGGTGTACGAGGGTAGGGCACACACCGTGAATGGTGGGGAGTGTTGAGGGACAGAGGGAGCTCGGTGTACGAGGGTAGGACACACCGTGAATGGTGGGGAGTGTTGAGGGACAGAGGGAGCTCGGTGTACGAGGGTCGGACACACACTGAATGGTGGGGAATGTCGAGGGACAGAGGGACCTCGGTGTACGAGGGTTGGACACACACCGTGAATGGTGGGGAGTGTCGAGGGACCGAGGGAGCTCGGTGTACGAGGGTAGGACACACACTGTGAATGGTGGGGAGTGTCGAGGGACAGAGGGACCTCGGTCGACAAGGGCAGGACACACACTGTGAATGGTGGGGATTGTCGAGGGACAGAGGGACCTCGGTCGACGAGGGTAGGACACACACTGTGAATGGTGGGGAGTGTCGAGGGACAGAGGGACCTCGATCGATGGGGGTAGGACACACACTGTGAATGGTGGGGAGTGTCGAGGGACAGAGGGACCTTGGTGTACGAGGGTAGGACACACACTGTGAATGGTGGGGAGTGTCGAGGGACAGAGGGACCTCGATCGATGGGGGTAGGACACACACTGTGAATGGTGGGGAGTGTCGAGGGACAGGGGGACCTCGGTGTACGAGGGTAGGACACACACTGTGAATGGTGGGGAGTGTCGAGGGACAGAGGGAGCTCGGTGTACGAGGGTAGGACACACACTGTGAATGGTGGAGAGTGTCGAGGGACAGAAGGATCTCGGTGTACGAGGGTAGGACATACCGTGAGTGGTGTGGAGTGTCGAGGGACAGAGGGATCTCGGTTGACGAGGGTAGGGCACACACTGTCAATGGTGGGGAGTGTCGAGGGACCGAGGGAGCTCGGTGTACGAGGGCAGGACACACACTGTCAATGGTGGGGAGTGTCGAGGGACAGAGGGACTTCGATGTATGAGGGTAGGGCACACACCGTGAATGGTGGGGAGTGTCGAGGGACAGAGGGAGCTCGGTGTACGAGGGTCGGACACACCGTGAATGGTGGGGAGTGTTGAGGGACAGAGGGAGCTCGGTGTACGAGGGTCGGACACACACTGTGAATGGTGGGGAATGTCGAGGGACAGAGGGACCTCGGTGTACGAGGGTAGGACACACACTGTGAATGGTGGGGAGTGTCGAGGGACAGAGGGACCTCGATCGACGAGGGTAGGACACACACTGTGAATGGTGGAGCGTGTCGAGGGCCAGAGGAATCTCGGTGTAGGAGGGTAGGACACACCGTGAGTGGTGTGGAGTGTCGAGGGACAGAGGGACCTCGGTTGACGAGGGTAGGGCACACACTGTCAATGGTGGGGAGTGTCGAGGGACAGAGGGAGCTCGGTGTACGAGGGTAGGACACACACCGTGAATGGTGGGGAGTGTCGAGGGACCGAGGGAGCTCGGTGTACGAGGGCAGGACACACACTGTCAATGGTGGGGAGTATCGAGGGACAGAGGGACTTCGATGTATGAGGGTAGGGCACACACCGTGAATGGTGGGGAGTGTCGAGGGACAGAGGGAGCTCGGTGTACGAGGGTAGGACACACCGTGAATGGTGGGGAGTGTTGAGGGACAGAGGGAGCTCGGTGTACGAGGGTCGGACACACACTGAATGGTGGGGAATGTCGAAGGACAGAGGGACCTCGGTGTACGAGGGTAGGACACACCGTGAATGGTGGGGAATGTCGAGGGACAGAGGGACCTCGGTCGACAAGGGCAGGACACACACTGTGAATGGTGGGGAGTGTCGAGGGACCGAGGGAGCTCGGTGTACGAGGGTAGGACACACACTGTGAATGGTGGGGAGTGTCGAGGGACAGAGGGACCTCGGTCGACAAGGGCAGGACACACACTGTGAATGGTGGGGAGTGTCGAGGGACAGAGGGACCTCGATCGATGGGGGTAGGACACACACTGTGAATGGTGGAGCGTGTCGAGGGACAGAGGAATCTCGGTGTACGAGGGTAGGACATACCGTGAGTGGTGTGGAGTGTCGAGGGACAGAGGGACCTCGATCGACGAGGGTAGGACACACACTGTCAATGGTGGGGAGTGTCGAGGGACAGAGGGAGCTCGGTGTACGAGGGTAGGACACACACTGTGAATGGTGGAGAGTGTCGAGGGACAGAAGGATCTCGGTGTAGGAGGGTAGGACATACCGTGAGTGGTGTGGAGTGTCGAGGGACAGAGGGATCTTGGTTGACGAGGGTAGGGCACACACTGTCAATGGTGGGGAGTGTCGAGGGACAGAGGGAGCTCGGTGTACGAGGGCAGGACACACACTGTCAATGGTGGGGAGTGTCGAGGGACAGAGGGGAGCTCGGTGTACGAGGGCAGGACACACCGTGAATGGTGGGGAGTGTCGAGGGACAGAGGGAGCTCGGTGTACGAGGGCAGGACACACACTGTCAATGGTGGGGAGTATCGAGGACAGAGGGACTTCGATGTATGAGGGTAGGGCACACACCGTGAATGGTGGGGAGTGTCGAGGGACAGAGGGAGCTCGGTGTACGAGGGTAGGACACACACCGTGAATGGTGGGGAGTGTCGAGGGACAGAGGGAGCTCGGTGTACGAGGGCAGGACACACACCGTCAATGGTGGGGAGTGTCGAGGGACAGAGGGACCTCGGTGTATGAGGGTAGGACACACACCGTGAATGGTGGGGAGTGTCGAGGGACAGAGGGAGCTCGGTGTACGAGGGTAGGACACACACCGTGAATGGTGGGGAGTGTCGAGGGACAGAGGGAGCTCGGTGTACGAGGGCAGGACACACCGTGAATGGTGGGGAGTGTCGAGGGACAGAGGGAGCTCGGTGTACGAGGGCAGGACACACACCGTCAATGGTGGGGAGTGTCGAGGGACAGAGGGAGCTCGGTGTACGAGGGCAGGACACACCGTGAATGGTGGGGAGTGTCGAGGGACAGAGGGAGCTCGGTGTACGAGGGCAGGACACACACCGTGAATGGTGTGGAGTGTCGAGGGACAGAGGGAGCTCGGTGTACGAGGGCAGGACACACCGTGAATGGTGGGGAGTGTCGAGGGACAGAGGGAGCTCGGTGTACGAGGGCAGGACACACACCGTCAATGGTGGGGAGTGTCGAGGGACAGAGGGACCTCGGTGTATGAGGGTAGGACACACACCGTGAATGGTGGGGAGTGTCGAGGGACAGAGGGAGCTCGGTGTACGAGGGTAGGACACACACCGTGAATGGTGTGGAGTGTCGAGGGACCGAGGGAGCTCGGTGTACGAGGGCAGGACACACACTGTCAATGGTGGGGAGTATCGAGGGACAGAGGGACTTCGATGTATGAGGGTAGGGCACACACCGTGAATGGTGGGGAGTGTCGAGGGACAGAGGGAGCTCGGTGTACGAGGTAGGACACACCGTGAATGGTGGGGAGTGTCGAGGGACAGAGGGAGCTCGGTGTACGAGGGTCGGACACACACTGAATGGTGGGGAATGTCGAGGGACAGAGGGACCTCGGTGTACGAGGGTAGGACATACTGTGAGTGGTGTGGAGTGTCGAGGGACAGAGGGACCTCGGTCGACAAGGGCAGGACACACACCGTGAATGGTGGGGAGTGTCAAGGGACAGAGGGAGCTCGGTGTACGAGGGTAGGACACACACTGTGAATGGTGGGGAGTGTCGAGGGACAGAGGGACCTCGATCGACGAGGGTAGGACACACACTGTGAATGGTGGAGAGTGTCGAGGGACAGAAGGATCTCGGTGTACGAGGGTAGGACATACCGTGAGTGGTGTGGAGTGTCGAGGGACAGAGGGATCTCGGTTGACGAGGGTAGGGCACACACTGTCAATGGTGGGGAGTGTCGAGGGACAGAGGGAGCTCGGTGTACGAGGGTAGGACACACACCGTGAATGGTGGGGAGTGTCGAGGGACCGAGCGTTGAAGCTCGGTGTACGAGGGCAGGACACACACTCAATGGTGGGGAGTGTCGAGGGACAGAGGGAGCTCGGTGTACGAGGGTAGGACACACCGTGAATGGTGGGGAGTGTCGAGGGACCGAGGGAGCTCGGTGTACGAGGGTAGGACACACACCGTGAATGGTGTGGAGTGTCGAGGGACAGAGGGAGCTCGGTGTACGAGGGTAGGACACACACCGTGAATGGTGTGGAGTGTCGAGGGACAGAGGGAGCTCGGTGTACGAGGGCAGGACACACACTGTCAATGGTGGGGAGTATCGAGGGACAGAGGGACTTCGATGTATGAGGGTAGGGCACACACCGTGAATGGTGGGGAGTGTCGAGGGACAGAGGGAGCTCGGTGTACGAGGGTAGGACACACCGTGAATGGTGGGGAGTGTTGAGGGACAGAGGGACCTAGGAGTACGAGGGTAGGACACACACTGTGAATGGTGGGGAGTGTCGAGGGACAGAGGGATCTCGGTTGACGAGGGTAGGACACACACTGAATGGTGGGGAGCGTCAAGGGACAGAGGGACCTCGGTGTATGTGGTTAGGACACACACTGTGAATGGTGGGGAGTGTCGAGGGGACAGAGGGACCTCGGTGTACGTGGTTAGGACACACACTGTGAATGGTGGGGAGTGTCGAGTGACAGATGGCAGAGAAGGAGTGCCAGCAGCCAGGGTGAGGGTGGGCTGTAATGTGGGTGCAGCCCCGAGACACCAGGCAAGGTCATTTGATTCCAAACAACTGGTTTATTGATCATTACAGAATGTCTCTCTGGTGCTTCCTGCTCCCTTCCCTCTTTCCCAGCCCTGATTCCCCTCTCCCTGCCCCCTTCCCACTCTCAGTCCACAATGAACAGCCATATCAGAATCAGGTTTATTATCACTGACACGTCATGAATTTTGTTTTTTTGTGTGGCGGCAGTACAGGGAATGCATAAAATTACTACGGTACTGTGCAAAAGTCTTAGGCACCCGCGCTGGAAATAAGCAGTGCTTGTAAAAAGTATTCACCCCCACCCCCGTGGAAGTTTTCACGTTTTATTGTTTTACAACGTTGAATCACAGTGGATTTAATTTGTTTTTTTGACACTAATCAACAGAAAAAGACTCTGCAGTGTCTTTTTCTCTCTCTTTCTCTGCACAGTGGCTTTTGGTCTTTCTTTCTTTGAGTGGATTATTTGGGTTTCATGCCTTGCAGCTGTCCGCGAGTAGACAAAGCTCAAGGTGTATAAAGCCTCTGCATTATATCCTGCTGTTGTATTCCATTTCTCTGAAAACGAATGCTCGCGTTGCACTGGCCTGCCCGATTACCAACTTCACTTGCAAGCTAACCTTTAGGGGATCCGGAGCGAAGGCGCGGAAGTCCCTTTGCGCCCCCAATTTGCTCCCCCTACTAACCCGCCCTTCCAAATTGGGATGATTAACAACTAAACAGTGCAAGAAAAGGGATGGAAGTGGCAACACACACAGAACGCCGGAGGAACTCAGCAGGTCAGGCAGCGTCTACGGGAAAAAATAAACAGTCAACGTTTTGGGCCAAGGCCCTTCTTCAGGACTGGGAAAGAGGGGAAAGGTGCCGGAATAAAAAGGGGAGGGGAAGGAGGCTAGCTGGAAGGTGAGAGGTGAAGCCAAGTGGGTGGGAAAGGTCAAGGGCTGGAGAGGAAGGAATCTGATTGGAGAGGAGAGTGGACCAGAGGAGAAAGGGAAGGCGAAGGGGACCCAGGGGGTTTGTGGGCAGGTGAGAAGAGGTAAAAGTTTAGAGAGAGGGATAGAGAAAGGATGAGTGGGAGGGGGGATTTTGGTTACTGGAAGGAGAAATTGATGGTCATGCCCTCAGGTTGGAGGCTACCCAGATGGAATACAAGGTGTTGCTCCTCCACGCCGAGGGGCTGCCTCATCTTGGCACGAGGAAGCTACGGGCCGACACGTCAGAATGGGAATGGGAATGGGAATTAAAATGTCTGGCCTCCGGGAAGTCCCGCTGGCGACTTGTGCTCGACCAGGCGGTCCCCCGATCTTCCAAGGTGAAAGCAGTCACCGACGTTTGCCTTTGCAACGCACTCCTTCGCTGGCGGCTAGCGGTGTTCCATGGGGGTCAGCGCAGGGTCCACGACGTCTCAGGTTAGGCCGCTGACGGAGGAGCTGATGGAACCGTGGCCGGGACTGCAGATGACACCAAGGGAAGGGGGAGTGCACAGGGACGGAAGGACTTGGACGAGTTGGGAGGGTGGGCAAAGTAGAGACGGATGGAATAGAGTGTGGGGTGATGCACTGTGGGGGGGAGGCTCGAGGTATCAATTATTTTGTTTCAATGGGGGGTGAGAGAGGGGGCGGGAAGGACAAGGGAGAGGGAGGGCAGGGAGATGGAGAGAGGGATGGAGGGGAGGTGACGGAGTGAGGTGGATGGAGGGAGCGGGGAGAGAGGGTGAGAGGGGTTTGGAGAGGAGGGACTGTGGGGGGGAGATACGGAGGGGGTGGGGGGATAACAAGGTAAGGATGGAGGAGAGGGGACAGAGGGAGAGGGAGAGAAGGAAGGAGAAGGGGAGAGAGTGAGGTGATAGGGTTAGAGATAGCAGGAGGGAAGGTGAGGCAGATAGAGGGGGGAGGGGGAAGGGAGAGGAAGTGAAGGGAGTGGGGAGAGAAGGGAGGGGGAGGGGAGAGAAGGGAGGGGGAGGGGAGAGAAGGGAGGGGGAGGGGGAGAGAAGAGAGGGGGAGAGAAGAGAGGGGGAGAGAAGAGAGGGGGAGAGAAGAGAGGGGGAGAGAAGAGAGGGGGAGAGGGAGGGAAGGGACGGGGAGGGGAGGGGGAGAGAAGGGAGGGGGAGAGAAGAGAGGGGGAGAGAAGAGAGGGGGAGAGAAGAGAGGGGGAGAGAAGAGAGGGGGAGAGGGAGGGAAGGGAGGGGGAGGGGAGGGGGAGAGAAGGGAGGGGGAGAGAAGGGAGGGGGAGAGAAGGGAGAAGGGGAGAGAGTGAGGTGATAGGGTTAGAGATAGCAGGAGGGAAGGTGAGGCAGATAGAGAGGGAGAGAGAAGAGAGGGGGAGAGGGAGGGAAGGGAGGGGGAGGGGGAGGGAAGGGAGGGGGAGGGGGAGGGGGAGAGAAGGGAGGGGGAGGGGGAGAGAAGGGAGGGGGAGGGGGAGGGGGAGAGAAGGGAGGGGGAGGGGGAGGGGGAGAGAAGGGGGAGGGGGAGGGAAGGGAGGGGGAGGGGGAGGGGAGAGAAGAGAGGGGGAGAGGGAGGGAAGGGAGGGGGAGGGGGAGAGAAGGGAGGGGGAGGGGGAGAGAAGGGAGGGGGCTGTTCAAAAGGAGGTGACACAGATCATCTCATCGCGCAGCTCATCCTCGGCGGGGCCGGGGGAGGCCTCCTCGTCAGAGCAGGGGTGTGGCCCACAGTCCCGGCGGCAGGGCACCCGTGGGTGGCTGGCGCCTGTCCCGTGCCGCCATCCCAGCAGGTCGCTGGCTGCGCTCTCCATCTCGTCCACCGTCATGTGGCAGGCGTCTGCGATCTCACGCTTGGCAAACGCCACAAACTTAGGGTCCCGGGCGTAGAGTTCCAGCCCCTCAGAGATCAGCACCTGTGGGGGGTGTAGAGAGAGAGAGAGAGAGTGAGAGAGAGTCTGGAGGTGGGAGGGTAGAGGGGGAGGGTAGGGGGGAGAGGGGGAGCGAGGGTGGCAGAGAGAGAGGGTGGCGGAGAGAGGGTGGCGGAGGGGCAGAGAGATACAGGGAAGTAAAAAGGGGGAGAGAAGGAGGGGGGAAGAGGAGAAAGGGGAAGATAGGAGAGATGGGGAAGAGAGTGGGTGAGAAGGAGAGGAGAAGAGGGGGTTTCGGGGAGATGGGAGAGAGTTTGCAGACAGAAGGGGAGCAAGAGGGGAACAAGTTAGAGAGAGGACGGGACAGAGAGAACTTGGAGAGAGAGGAGAAAGGGTTGAGAGAAGGGGTGAAGAGAGGGGTATGGGGTATTGTGGATTAGATCGAATGGGGCATTATATGTGCAGGGCATTAAAGGGGTGCATCATTGAAGGGACGGGACATTTAAGGGATGTACACTCACTGCCTCCACCAGACTGTCGGCGCTCCCTCGCTGCCCGTGGTAGGGGATGTCGGCGGCCCCCGGCACCCGGAGGGTGGGCGCGGCGTAGGTGCGGTAGGCGGGCGGCTCCGGGCTGTACCAGTGGCTGTGGGCCGGGGAGGGAGCGCCCAGCAGCCCCTTGCCCCAGGTCTCCTGGGGCTCCAGCAGCACCAGCGGGGCATACAGCAGTCGACTCCTCTTGGGCTGGGGAGGGGTGGCCCAGCCATGGGCGGAACCCTGGGAGGAGCTCTCACTGCCCACGTACCCCTGCGGGAAGGGAGGAGAGGTAGCTGAGGCAAGATTGACGTAAAGATCAGCTTGCACGTTCAAAGTACATTTATTGTGGAAGTTTACAGTATACACTTCGTACAACCTTACAGGCCGCCACAAAACCAAGAACCCATTAAAAGCAAGAGATGACCCATCAGACACCCAATATGAAGAGAGAGAACAAACAACCACTCAGAATTGAATTTCACGACACCAGGCATCACTGCAGCCGACCCAGGGGTTCGCAGAGACCGATTCAGAAGGCTTCAGTCCAGCTCAGAGATGAACAAACCCCGTGGAACAGTGAGTCAAATCTCGCCTCTGACCCCGACACTCTGACCATTTCAATCTGACCCGGCGCTTAACTCGTCCAAACCTCGGGCCGTTCCTTCCTCTCAGACTCGGGCTCTGTCACTTGATCAGACCTGACCTTTCCAATTTTGCTTGGCTCCTAAATCGAGCAAACCTTGGGTCATTTCTCGCCTTTGGGCTCGGGCTCTGTCACCTTGATAGGACCTGACCTTTCCAATTCGGCTGGCTCCGAAATTGACCAAACCTCGGGTCTTCCCTCGCTTCGGCACCGCCGCATTGCATGGCCTCCAGGTCCGCTCCGGCAACTCCAGCCCGGACACGCTCCGACCATCCTGCCCCCAGTGAAAAGCTCTGGTCACATCCGCAAAAATGCCAGGTTGTACGGGCGATTCAGTTCAGCTCCGACAGCGAAGCCGCAGGCCACCGTCTGCGGCAACCGATCGCCAGAAAGCTTGCGAACAACCGAGTATTCAGTTGTCTCCTCTGTTTCATCGCCCTCCAGCAAGTTGATGGTGAAACCAGCAGGTGGCGCCATCTTAAACCGGAAGCCAACGACCAGCGCAGTCCGGGGACGTGCCGGGGGGCCGCCCGCAAGGATCGCCAAAATGGCAGGCCCCCAACTTACTAGCCCCAGCTCAAGCGCTGTTGTAACGCGGGAGGAAAGCAGAGCACCCAGACGATACCCACGCGGTCATGGGGAGAGGGTTCACACTCCGTACGGAATCGAACCCTGACCGGTGGCTCAGCAAAGCAACGTGCTCACCGTTTGGGCGACCCTGTCTGAGCCGACCATGCGGTCAAAATAACTCGCCTCTTCTGCCTGCACGCGGTCCATTTCCTGCGCATCCACGTGCCCATCCCCACCCAGGGCATCCTCTCGTCTCGCCGCTGCCATCAGGAAGGTGGTACAGGAGCCTCAGGACCCACACCACCAGGATCAGGAGCACGAATTACCCCTCAACCATCAGGCTCTTAAACCAGAGGCAATAACGTCACTCAACTTCACTTGCCCCCTCATTGGAATGTCCCCATGACCAATGGACTCACTTTCAAGGACTCTTCATCTCACTTTCTTGATATTAATTGCTTATTTATTTTTTATTATTATTATTATTATTCTTTCTTTTTGTATTTTCCCAGTTTGTTGACCTTCTGTACTCTGATTGAACACCCCAGTTGGGCAAGTCTTTCACTGATTCTGAATGGTGGCAAGAGAGGAGGTGTCGTTTACAGGGATACGTGCCGGGTGGGAGGGATGTATGGACCAGGGAGTCGCGGAGCAAACAATTTGCCACCATTCAGGGCCCCAAGCTGTCCTTCCAGGTGAGGCAACACTTCACTTGCGAATCTGTTGGGGTCATCTATTGCATCCGGTGCTCCCAGTGCGGCCTCCTCTACATCGGTGAAACCCGACGCAGATTGGGGGACCACTACGTCGAGCACCTCCACTCCATCCACCTCAACAGACAGGATCTCCCGGTAGCCACCCACTTCAACTCTGCTTCCCATTCCCATTCGGATATGTCCATACATGGCCTCCTCTACTGCCATGATGAGGCTAAACTCAGGTTGGAGGAGCAACACCTTATATACCGTCTAGGTAGTCTCCAGCCCCTTGGTATGAACATAGAATTCTCCAACTACCAGTAATTCCCTCCCCCTCTCTTCCTCTATCCCTATTTCACTCTGCCCCTCCCCCAGCTGCCTATGACCTCCCTCATGGTTCCGCCTCCTTCTACTAACCATTGTGTTTTCCCCTATTCCTTCTTCACCTTTCCTGCCTATCACCTCCCTGCCTTCCTTCCCCCACCCCTTTATCTTTCCCCTTACTGGTTTTTCACCTGGAACCTACCAGCCTTCTCCTTCCCACCCTCCCCGCACCTTCTTTATAGGACCTCTGCCTCCTCCCTCTACAGTCCTGACGAAGGGTTCCGGCCCAAAATGTCGACTGATCGTTTCCACGGATGCTGCCCGACCTGCTGAGTTCCTCCAGTGTGTTATGAGCGTTGCTTTGACCCCAGCATCTGCAGAGTATTTTGTATCCCCAAACTAATCCCACTGTCCCACTCTCTCCCCACAGCCCTGTGTCAGTCCCCAAACTAATCCCACTGTCCCACTCTCTCCCCACAGCCCTGTGTCAGTCCCCAAACAAATCCCACTGTCCCACTCTCTCCCCACAGCCCTGTGTCCAGCCCCAAACTAATCCCACTGTCCCACTCTCTCCCCACAGCCCTGTGTCAGTCCCCAAACAAATCCCACTGTCCCACTCTCTCCCCACAGCCCTCTGTCAGTCCCCAAACTAAACCCACTGTCCCACTCTCTCCCCACAGCCCTGTGTCAGTCCTCAAACTAATCCCACTGTCCCACTCTCTCCCTGGATGCAATGTCGGTCCATGGAGTTTGCAAGTTACCGGCTGTGACACTGTGCGTCGAGGAAGACTGTGTTGCTGGTAGGTCCCCGGAATAGGGATATCATCCTTACTTTCTTGCCGAGCGAGACACTGGATTCGGAAATTCGGTTTCCGACCTGTGTGAGTGTAAGGAGAAGTACTCTTTTCACTACTACGAACTAACAGCCTCTACGAACGGACACGGGCTGTGGAGAGAGAGTGGGACAGTGGGATTAGTTTGGGGACTGACACAGGACTGTGGGGAGAGAGTGGGACAGTGGGATTAGTTTGGGGACTGACACTGGACTGTGGGAGAGAGTGGGACAGTGGGATCAGTTTGGGGACTGACACAGGGCTGTGGGGAGAGTGTGGGGCAGTGGGGTTAGTTTGGGGACTGACACTGGGCTGTGGGGAGAGAGTGGGACAGTGGGATCAGTTTGGGGACTGACACAGGGCTGTGGGAGAGAGTGGGGCAGTGGGATTAGTTTGGGGACTGACACAGGGCTGTGGGGAGAGAGTTGGACAGTGGGATTAGTCTGGGGACTGACACAGGGCTGGGGGAGAGAGTGGGACAGTGGGATTAGTTCGGGGACTGACACAGGGACTGCGGGGTGAGTGTACGGCAGTGGAATTAGTTTTGCTTTTCCCGGAGATCTGGTCTAATCGCTCTCTCCCTCCCCACCCAGTGAAGAGCTCTGCTCGGAAGAGATCCCCCACCTGGCGGTGTTGGCGGCAGTAACCGCCTGCGGGGCCGGTGTTTCCCCTCTGTCTGGACGGCAACCGGCCTGTGATGATTCTCAGTGCGTCGGGCCGCCGGCGGTGTCTCCTGCATGCCGCGGTACGCCTCATTCTCATCCCAGTCCATCGGCCTGTTGTGGGGCAGGACATTTTCGTTTAGTTACGGGACTGGACGAGAGGGGGAGAAAGGGATAGAGGGATAGAGGGAGGGCGAGAGGGTGGGAGAGAAGTGGAGGGGTATTGGGAAGGGTTGAGTGGGGAGACGGGGGTGGAGTCAAGGTGGATATGGATGGGAGAGGTAGAGAGGGGGAAGAGGTGGAGGGGAGGGGGAAAGCTGCTGATGGATGAGAGGGTTGGAGGGCAGTTGGGGAGAGAGGGTTGGAGGGCAGTTGGGGAAGAGAGGTGGGCACAGATTAAGTAGGTGGGGAGAGCAGTGGAGAGGAACAGAGAGGGAGGTGAGGGAGAGGTGGGTATGGGGAGAGAGAGAGTTGAAGGGGGCGAGAGGTGGAGATGGGGGAGAGAAGTGGAGAGGGGGGTTGAGGGGGAGATGCAGTTTGAGAGAGAGATAAGGGTAGAGACAGACAGATGTGAGGGAAGAAATAGAGGGAGGAAGACAGATGTGGTGAGAGAGGAAGGTGGAGAGAGACAGAAAGAGAGGTGGGGAGGAGGGAGAGACGCGGAGAGAGAAAGAGAGTGATCAGTTGTGGTCGAGTGGGGGCAGAGAGAGAGAGTTGGAGTGAGGTGGAGGAGGAAGAGACAGATAACAAGCTGCAGGCTGGAGGAACCCATTGACTCGGTGAGATTTCCAGAAGGCATATGACACGGTACCACATCGAAGTTTATTGGGATAGATAAACACTTGAGGTGTTGGACCTAATGTGGACCTAACGATGACTGGCTGGGTAGGGCAGGGGTCCACAGTTGAGACAAATGTTGGTGTGTTGTGGGTAGCGAGGAAGGTTGTCAAAGGATAGAGCAGGAGATGGATCAGCTGGAAAGCTGGGCAGAGAGCTGGCAGATGGAGATTAATGCCGATATGTGTGAGGGTTCAAATTCCATCCGCCAGCTCTCCGAGTTTAGGAAGACAAACCGGGGCTGGATGGGTACAGTAAGTGGTGGGGTGCCAAGGACAGGGGTTCAGGTCCATAGTTCCCCGGCAGTGTTAACTCAGGTCGATTCGGTTGTGGAGAGGCATATAGTTTTCATAGGTTGGAGCAATGGATCATAAGGGTTGGGATGTTGCGTTGCATTTTGACAAATGCTGCAACTTCGGAAATGTGGTGAGGTAGGAGCATTGTGCTGTGGGAGGGGCCGGTGGGGAGGGAGCATTGCGCAGAGGGGGATGGTGATGAGGGAACGCCGCGTTGTGGGGGGTGGTAGTTGGTGACAGTGAGTGCTGTAGGAGCGGTGGCGAGGAGGGAGCGGCTGGCGAGGAGGGAGCGGCTGGCGAGGAGGGAGGGGCCGGCGAGGAGGGAGGGGCCGGTGAGGAGGCAGATGACACCCCCACTCTCACCTCTCCCTGGACACTTCGCTCTCATTGTCCTCGTCCCGGCTGTAGTAGCCCTGCTCGCCAGAGAGGTGGTCCTCTGCCGACCCCTCCGCTGGTGCCGGGTCCCCTTTCCGCAGAATTGGCGGGACGTCCTTCCCCGAGGAATCTCTCCTGGAGCTGGAGAGGGACGGGAAGATGTTCAGAGGATCAGGAGACCCCTCGAGCCCACCCACCTCCTCTTACCACCCCTTCCCCATTGAGCAGGTGAACAAAGGGGGAAAGGGGGGTGTGGCTAGTCTGGGAGGGAGCGATGCCTAATGGAGTCCAACAGCCCTGTTGACCTGAGGCTCCTGAGGGAGAGGGTGAAGGGAATGGGGGGGGGGTGGATACACACTGACCTGTTGGCGCTTCCCCTCCTGTTGGGGCTGTTCAGAGGCTCCTTGTCGTTACCCTCGTGGTCCCCAGCCTGCCCCTCCTGAGGTGGGGAGCCTCTGCCGATATGGTGAGGAGCGGCCTCGTTCCCGGCATTGGCACGAGCTAGGCTCATGACGGAGTGTGTGGAGTCTGCCGAAGTCTGGGAACACCGCCTCTGCAAGTTCTGAAGGGTCGAGACAGAGTAGACACAGAGAGAAGCCCCCAACACACCGTCCCATCACACACTCCCAGGGTCAGACACTGAGTGAAGCTCCCTCCACACCGTCCCATCACACACTCCCGGGGTCAGACACAGATTGAAGCTCCCTCCACACCGTCCCATCACACACTCCCGGGGTCAGACACAGAGTGAAGCTCCCTCCACACCGTCCCATCACATACTCCCGGGGTCAGACACTGAGTGAAGCTTCCTCCACACCGTCCCATCACACACTCCCGGGGTCAGACACTGAGTGAATCTCCCTCCACACCGTCTCATCACACACTCCTGGGGTCAGACACAGAGTGAAACTCCCTCCACACTGTCCCATCACACACTCCCGGGGTCAGACACTGAATGAAGCTTCCTCCACACCGTCCCATCACACACTCCCGGGGTCAGACACAGAGTGAATCTCCCTCCACACCGTCCCATCACACACTCCTGGGGTCAGACACAGAGTGAATCTCCCTCCACACCATCCCATCACACACTCCTGGGGTCAGACACAGAGTGAAAC
This sequence comes from Mobula birostris, assembly GCF_030028105.1. Lineage (NCBI taxonomy): Eukaryota > Metazoa > Chordata > Chondrichthyes > Myliobatiformes > Myliobatidae > Mobula > Mobula birostris. The sequence goes on along the minus strand of NC_092398.1, from coordinate 21,476,729 downwards.
TCCCTCCACACCGTCCCATCACATACTCCCGGGGTCAGACACTGAGTGAAGCTTCCTCCACACCGTCCCATCACACACTCCCGGGGTCAGACACAGAGTGAATCTCCCTCCACACCGTCCCATCACACACTCCCGGGGTCAGACACAGAGTGAATCTCCCTCCACACCGTCCCATCACACACTCCTGGGGTCAGACACAGAGTGAAGCTCCCTCCACACCGTCTCATCACACACTCCCGGGGTCAGACACTGAGTGAAGCTCCCTCCACACCGTCCCATCACACACTCCCGGGGTCAGACACAGAGTGAAGCTCCCTCCACACCGTCCCATCACACACTCCCGGGGTCAGACACAGAGTGAAGCTCCCTCCACACCGTCCCATCACACACTCCCGGGGATGACACACCTGGTAGGGAGCATCCTCCCCGTGTATCTCCTCCTCTTCCATCTCTTCCTGCAGGTCACATGATATTGCCCGGCGTATCTCCGGTCCAATGTCCTGCAGAGTCCGCAGACCAGCCTGCTCCCGGGGAGAGTGAGGGGTGGGGGTCGATGGGGGTCAACAAGATGGTGAGTGGAATCTTTCTCTGCTGCACCCACCTGTCTGGCTGTGGACTGTAGGCACAGCCCTTCATCAAATACACTTCTTGTTCCTTTGAGGATATCTCCTTCCCCACCCTCAGCTGAAGACCATATGACATAGGAGCTGAATTAGGCCATTCGGCCCATTGATTTATTTTCCCTTTCAACCCTGTTCTCCTGCCTTCTCCCCATAACCCTTGATGCCCTGAATAATCAAGAATCTATCAACCTCCGCTTTAAATATACCCAATGACTTGGCCTCCACAGCCGACTGTGACAATCAGTTCCAAAGATTCACCATCTGGCTGAAGAAATTCTTCCTCACTCTCCATTCTAAATGGACATCGCTCTATTCCGAGGCTGTGCCTTCTGGTCCTAAACTCTCCTAGCAAAGGAAACATCCTCTCCACCACCACTCTATTGAAGCCTTTCAATGTTCGATAGGTTTCAATGAGATCCTCCCTCATTCTTCTAAACTCCAGCGAGTACGGGCCCAGAGACATCAAACGCTCCTCGTATGTTAATCCTTTCATTCGCGATATCGTTCTTGTGAATCTCCTCTGAACCCTCTCCAATGCCAGGACACGCTTTCTTAGATACGGGCCCAAAACTGCTCACAATACTGCAAGTGCGCTCTGACCAACACCTTATGAAGCCTGGGTATTCCAGTCCTCTTGAAATGAAACATCTACCTGTCCCCTCTATCTACTGCGCTCAGTACATGCTCAGTTAACTCCAGTACGATCGTCAAACAGGACCTGCCCTCCAAATCCAAACCTCCACCAACTTTTGTGTCTGCGAAGCTACTGGTCAGTTCACCGATCACAGTAAGCAACAGGTCCAACCATCGGTTACAGCCGGCCGCGACCACCTGGCTTCAGTTGATTTGAGTAAACAGGGAGGAGTGCACACCCCGCCTGTGTCTGTGGTGCAGAGGGCGAGAGGGTCGAGAGCATCGAGACCCGGAGCCGAGAACGTCACTGACAAGTTCTCCTGATCCGACCACGTAGACGGTGCAGTCAAGAGGTCTCGCCGGCGCCTCTACGTCCTCAGGAGTTGAGGAAATTCGGCCCGTCCCTGACAGCTACAGACGCGTCGCTAGAAAAGCATCCTATTCCGATCCGTCAGAGCTCAGTACGGCGACTGCTCCGTCCCTGATGGACACAGATCACGGAAACCAGCCTCCCCTCCAAGGACTCTTCCTGCTGTCTCGGTAAAGTAGCCAGCACAGTCAAAGACCCCACCCACCCCGGACATTGTCTTTTCTCCCCTCCCCATCGGACAGAAGATACAAAAGCCCAAAAGCACATCCTGCCAGGCTGAAGGACAGCCTCTACCCCGCTGTTGAATGGACCTCTCATAGGTTAAAAGGTGGGCGCGTGATCGCCCAGTTTACTTAGTCGTAGCCCTTCACCTTGTCTGCCTGCACTACACTTTCCCTGTGACTATAACACTTCATACTGTGCTCTGTTTTCCCTTTGTACCACCTTGATATATTGACGTATGGAATGATCAGTCTGGATGGCAATAGTGAACCCATCTCTCCTGACTTCTGGACAGACAGAGGTTGGCATCGAACTGGGGGGCAGTTAACACGAAGGTTGTTGATAGTGTGGAAAGCATGGCACCTACTTTCTCAGGAGTTTACAGAGATTCAACACGACATCTATAACTTTGACAAACTTCTCCAGATGTGTGGTGGAGAGTATGTTGGTTGGTTGTATCTCGGCCTGATGTGGAAACATCAATGCCCTTGAACAGAAAATCCTACAACAAGTAGTGAATTCAGCCCAGTCTATCATTGGTAAAGCCCTCCCCCCTACTGAGCACATCTACGCAAATCCATCATCAGAGACCACCCCACCACCCAGGCCATGCTCTCTTCTCACTGCCGCCATCGGGAAGAAGGTACAGGAGCCTCAGGACCCACACCACCAGCTATTACCCCTCAACCATCAGGCTCTTGAACCCAAGGGGATAACCACTCAACTTCACTTGCCCCATCTTCGAAATGTTCCCACAACCCTGGACTCACTTTCAAGCTCTCTCCATCTCACATTCTCGATATTTACTGCTTATTGTTGTTGGTTCTTCTTTTTGTATGGTGTCTTCGTCCCTCTGGATGAATGCCCAGGTTGATTCTGTTACGGTTATTACTCTACAGGTTTGTCGTGTGTTGTCGTTCCTTTCCCTGCCTTGTAGCGCATCGGGGCAACCTTGCCGTTTCTTTAGAATTTGTCTGTAGTTTACAAGGCTGAGTTGCTACCTCGACCCAGCACGGATGGAAAGCACGCAAGGTGCCGGCCCAGTTCGAACCCGGGGCCACTTGCCTCAAAGTCCGGTTTAGATGTGACTAAACCAGCCTGTTGTTTTGAAAATAAATCTCAGGGTTGTGAATGGTGACACGTATGTAGTTTGATAATAAATTTACTTTGAACGTTGATTGTGGAAGGTTACTATGAAACACTGACAGGATGCAGAGCTGGGCTGAGAAGTGGCAGATACAGTTTAACCAAGGAAAGTGTGAACTGATTCATTTTGGAGGGTTGAGCTTGAGGGCAGATTACGGGGTCAATGGCAGGATTCTTAGCAGTGTGGAGAAACAGAGGTCCATGTCCACAGATCCCTCAAGGTTGCCGTGCAAGTGGATAGGCTGGTTAAAAAGGCATACGGTCTGTTGGCCTTCTTTAGTCAGGGAATTGACTTCAAGAACCACAAGCTAACGTTGCAGCTCTATAAAACTCTGGCAGAACCACACTTGGTGTATTGTGTTCAGTTATGTCGCCTCATTATAAGAAGGATGAGGAAACTTTAGAGAGGGTGCAGAGAAGATTTACCAGGTCGTTGGCTGGATTAGAGAGAATGTGTCATAAGGATAGGTTGTGCAAGCTGGGACTTCTCACTCTGGAGCGAAGGAGGATGAGAAGAGACGTGTGTAAGATTGTAAGTGGCATCAACAGAGCGGACAGCTAGCACCTTTTCCCAAGAGCGGAAATGGCTAATATGCGAGAGTGTAACTTTAAGGTGATTGCAGGAAAGTATGGAGGGGGGGGGATGTCAGAGGTAGATTCTTAACACAGAGAGTTTTAGGTACGTGCAGTGAACTGCCAGAGGACATTTTAGAAACTCTTAGATAGGCAAATGAGGGCTACGTAGGAGGGAAGGGTTAGATTGCTCTAAGAATAGGTTAATGGAATAGGCTTTGCCTGCTGCTGGCGACCGAGGCTGAGGTCGAAGTGTTCGGCAGAGATGGTGCTCAGTACTCGGTGTCGGAGGGGTGAAAGGAGGCTCGAAGTTTTCGGACAACTCAGAGTCGGACTGTGGTCGGGCATGGCAGGAAGAGTATTCTTCCTTCTCCCGTCTGCGTGAGATGTGGGACATTTGAGAGACTTTGAACTTTTTTACTGTGCCGTAGCCTATTCTTCATCAAGTTATGGTATTGTTGCACTGTTGTAACTATATGTTATAATTAGGTGGTTTTTGTTAGTTTTCAGTGTTGGTCTGTCCTGTGTTTCTGTGATATCACACCGGAGGAATATTGTATCATTTCTTAATGCATGCATTACTAAATGACAATAAAAGAGGACCGCTTGTCCTCATAATCTAATCTAATCTAAATGGTTGCACAACATTGTGGGCCGAAGGGCCTGTATGTTCACCTGTTGCTCCCGGGAGAGGAAGGTGGGGAAGAAGATTGTGGGACCCTCCCAGGTCAGAGATGACCCACAATCGCAACCAGACCCCTAGTTTTTGTTCCATATCCCAAGTTTATCCTGCACCATCATTCCGGAATCCTGGACTCGCGAGGACGGCTCCAGATCCCAGATCCTGGGAGGGTGGAAAGGAGGGGTGGCAGCTGAAGTCTCAGCTGTTCGACTGGGAGCGGCGGAGGACCCACCTGCAGCGTTGTCGAGTTGCAGAGCTCGGAGTGGCTCAGCATCCCCTTCTCCTTCCTCTTCCTGAACTTCCGGAAGTAATCCTGGATCAGGAAGGTGGCGTAGAACTTCCCAACTGTAACTTCCTCGTCTGTGGGGCGGTGGGGGGGGAGAGACAGAAAGAGAGCACACGGAGAGAGTATAGAGGTTGAAGGGATAAGGGGAGAGGAGAGAAGTGGAGAGGGGTGAGAGGAGGGAGGAAGAGGGATGTAGAGAGAGACAGGAAAAATGGAGAGTGCATGAAATGGACAGAGAAGGGAGGAAGAGAGGGGGGAAGGAGAGAGAGAAAGAGAGGGGAGCAGAGGGAGAGAGGGTGTGAATAGAGGGAGAGAGAAGGAGAGAGAGTGAGAATAGAGGGAGGGAGGGAGAGAGAGGGTAAGAGAATGGGGAGAATGGGGAGAGTGAGGAGGGATAAAGAGAAAGGGGAAGAGAAAGAGGGAGAAAGTGGATGAGGGGGGATATAGAGTAGAGAAAGAAGGACAGGGAGAGAAGGGAGGAAAGGAGAGAGAGGAGGAGAAAGGGAATGTGAAAATGGTGGGTGAAAGAGAGTGATGGTGGGGGCAGAGAGAGGGAATGGAAGAGAGAGAAATGGAGAGAATGAGATATATGGGAATGGATGAGGAGAGAGTGATGGAGACAGAGACTGGCAGAGAGTGAGAAGGGAAGATGGGGAGGTGAACCCTGACCAGTGACCTCAGTCTTGATCCCAACCAGTGATGGGTGGAGAAGTGCAGAGTGATTGATGGAGAGCTGCCCAATGACTGGTGCAGATCTAGACAGGAATTGGTGGACTTGCTCAGTGATTGGTTGAAAGTGACCCAGAGATTGGTGGAGAGCTGCCCAGTGCTTGGTTGAGAGCTGCCCAGGATTGGTTGAGAGCTGCCCAGGATTGGTGGACCTGCCCAGGATTGGTGGAGGGCTGCCCAGGATTAGTGGAGGGCTGCCCAGGATTAGTGGAGGGCTGCCAAGTGATTGGTTAAGAGCTATCCAGGATTGGTGGAGAGCTGCTCAGTGATTGGTTGAGAGCTACCCAGGGATTGGTGGACCTGCCCAGGATTGGTGGAGAGCTGCTCAGTGACTGGTTGAGTGCTGCCCAGGGATTGGTGGACCTGCCCAGGATTGGTGGAGAGCTGCTCAGTGACTGGTTGAGTGCTGCCCAGGGATTGGTGGACCTGCCCAGGATTGGTGGAGAGCTGCTCAGTGACTGGTTGAGTGCTGCCCAGGGATCAGTGATTAGTCCAGGGATCGTTGAAGAGAGCTACACAGCAAGTGGGCAGGGATTAGTGAACATCCGCGTCGCGACTGGTGGGCCCCAGGAGGCAGAGTCTGAGCTACTGACCTTCAGGCGGTGGAATGATCTCGTCCAGGACCTTGGGCTTGGTGCGTTTCCAGATCTTACGGATCACGGCCCTTAGCTCGGTGTTCGCCTGCTCCAGGTTACCTACCCCATGAGTACAGACAGCAATGAGGCCCTTCTGTCCCAGGGCATGGGTCCATCCCGCTCACAGAGACAGGGAGAGGTGTGTGTGGGGGGGTCAGAGACAGGGAGGGGTGTAGGAGAGGCGGAGGGGTCACAGAGACGGGGAGGGGTGTGGGGGGCTCACAGAGACGGGGGGGTGTGGGGGTCACAGAGTCAGGGTGGGAGGGAGTCACAGAGATGGGTAGGGATGTAGGGAGAGAGGGGGGTCATAGAGTTGGGGAGGGAGGGGGGTCACAGAAATGGGGAGGGGTGTAGGGGAGAGAGGGGGTCACGGAAATGGGGAGGGGTGTAGGGGAAGGAAGGGGTCATGGAAATGGGGAGGGGTGTAGGGGAGGGGTGTAGGGGAGGGGGGGTCACAAAGACAGGGAGGTGTAAGGGATTACAGAGACAGGGAAGGATGTAGAGGAGGGTGGGGGGGAGTCACAGACCCACCTTCAGTTTTGATCTTCAGTGCAGTCCTGACCAGAGCGAAGAGGGTGGCGTTGAACGAGACGGTCCCGTCCGAGTTTAGGGGCATGTTCATGGCAACCAGTCTCTGCGTGGTTGAGGGACAAACAGTTGGTGCAGAAACAGGCCCTTCAGCCCATCATATCTCTGCCAACCCATCTGCACGCATCTCGTTCCCCAGCACTGGGTCCGTCTCTTTCTTTGTCTTGGCAATTTAAGTGCCTGTCCTGATCCTTCTTCAATGTTGTGAAAGTCTCTGCCTCCCACCACCCCCCTCAGGCAGAGCGTTCCAAATGCAACCCCCAGGGGGGGGGTAATAATCCCCTCTCAACCCCTCATCCTGAATGCCCCCTGGGTTTGGACACCTCTGTCACGGGGAGAAGTTCCCTACTGTCACACCCTGTGTCTGCCCCTCGTCATTCTGTCCACCTCTATCAAGTCCCCCCTCAGCCTCATCCGCTCCAGGGAGAACAGACCCAGCCTCTCCGGTCTCTCCTCATAACCGAAACATCCTGGGGAATCTCCTCTGCACCCTCTCCAGTGCAGTAGCACTCCTTCCTGTAGTGTGGAGACCAGAACCGGACACTGAACTCCAGCTGTGGGCTGACCAATGGGTCATGAAGTTGTATCATCACCTCCCTGCTCTTTAACTGGGTCCCGGCTAATGAAGGCAGATACTGTATCCCAGACACACTCCTCACCACCTTAGAGAAGAGAAACGACTCGCTGTTCTTTGGTTCTGGGGTCAGAGACCCCCGCTCTGGGTTCCTGGGACCCCGGGGAGAATGTGAGTGGAGTACTGTGGACAAATCTGGGCTCCTTCACCCCCTTCCCTCCCTCTCTCCCTCCCATCCTTCACCTTTCCCCCTGCTCTCTTTCATCCCCTCTTTCCTTGATCTACCTCTCCCTCTCTGTCTTTCCCCCTCTATCCCTCTCCTCCTTTATCCCAATTTACCCTCCTCTCCTACTCCCGTCCCCTCACTCTCTTCCTCCTCTCCCCTCACTCCTAATCCCCCCTTTCTCCTTCTCACTCTCCTCTCCTCCTCCCTCTCCTCTTTCACTCCATCTTTCCCCTCTCCCCCACTCCCTTCCCTCCCTCCCCTCCCTCCTACCCTCCCATCCCTCCCCTCCCTCTTCCCCCCCACCAACACTCACCTTGCAGGCCACCCGGTGGGGACACAGCTTCCCGAATCCAAGGGGGGGCTGGATCCTCCTGAGAAGTGTCACCACGTCCAGGTGCTTGATCCGGCCCCTGAGGTGGAGGGAGGGAGGGAACCAGGAACGTTCAGGTCCCGGGATAAACCACTGGGAGCTGGCCGGCGGCCCCCTCTCCCCCGCGTCAACAGCAGGCGAAGGCACAACCCGACCGGGACCCCGGGCAGCATCCTGAACTCTGCCCCGTCTCCGGGATTATCCGGGCAGCGGGGTGGGTCACCTTCCCAACAGGAAGTGCCGGGAATCTAGAACGTGCCCCAGTACGGCGATGCTGTGCACACAGCAAGGTGGAGGGGGTAGAAAATCTTCACCTCGGATCCCTCCTGCTGCCTGGAGCTCGTTCCTTGCCGCCCCTCCTGAAGTGCAGCACCCCCTCGACATTCCCTCCTCGCGGCCCCTCCCACACCATGACCCTTGACCTCCCCAACTCCCAGGGGTCGGTTCTGACCTTTCGGCCTGCTATTATGGGATCTGACTGTGCACTAACCACCCCAAATCGTCGGCCCCGGATTGCCCTGGACGCGGAGGAGAATGTGCCCCCCCCCCCGGCTCCATTCCCGTCACCAAGCCGCGCAGCCCCCTCCCCCTCCCGGCGGGGTCTTACTTTGCCTCGGGGTCGTACTCGGACCAGATCCTCTTGAACTCGTCCAGGTGGTGGGGGCCCAGGATGGACCAGTCGCGGGTCAGGTAGTCGAAGTTGTCCATGATGACCGCCACGAAGAGGTTGATGATCTGGGGAGGGGGGACGGTGCACAGAAAGAGCCCACAGGGTCAGGGAGTAAATGGCTCTCCCCTTCCCTCCAGCGCCCACCTCTTCTAACCGGCCTCGTCCTCCCAGGGCAAACGTTTAAATTTTCAGGGATTAATTAGATCCATTGCCGATTACAGTTCCCTTTCGCAGATTAATTTTTATTTTGAGATTTGGCACAGTAACAGGCCCCTTCCAGCTCAAGGAACCCACGCCGCCCAAGTACTGATTAACCCAACCCGCGAGTTCAGACTGTGGGAGGAAATCGGAACGCGCGGTCACGGGGAGAACGTACAAACTCCTTGCAGACTGCGGCGGGAATCAAACCCAGGTCTCTCACCACTGCGCCTGCCCTTTTTCCCCCCGTACAGTACAGGGGCAGGCCTTTTGGCCCATCTAATTCATCCAATCCTGGCTTTCTGCCTTGACCCATCCACCTGCACCGAGACCGTACCCCAACTATCCATGTCCCTCTGCAATCGAACCACTTCAGCTGGCAGCTCGTCCCACGCTCTCTGGGTGAAGAAGTCAAACATCTCACCCTTCACCCTTAACCCACAACCTCTCGTTCTAGCCTCACCCACCCTTAGCCGGAAAAAACAAACCCCCTCTACACCGGAGAGCAGGCGCTGAAGGTGAGAGGGGGCAAGTTCGGGGGCGACGTGCGCGGAGCAAGTAGTTTTATACGGAGAGTAAATTGCGCTGCCAGAGACAGGTACAATACCGACGTTAAGGAGGGTCTTTAGCTAGGCATGTGAGTCTTCAGAGAGTACAGGGATTATGGGCCACATGCAGAAAGGTTTTATTTATCAAAATATTGAAAGGGACGGTGAAATGTGTTTGAGCGGGGCGATCGATGCGGTCTGGGGGTGCTTTGGCGGAGGATGCTCTGCCCTGCGGCCTGCAGTGGGCGACTGGCGCGACGCTGAACTAAACCCAAGCGAATACTCCTGGGCTTCCGGCTTTAAGTTTGATATTCTAGGCATTGTCCACCTGCTTTTTGCCGTTGGCGCTATTGGCGCGTTGGGGGGGGGGGTTGATGTTTCCTTTGAACGGGTTCTATGGTGTCCCCTTGTTACGGGAGGACGCACCTCAGAGCTGTATACCGTATACAAACTTTGGCAATCAATGTACATTGAATCTTTGCTTGTGTCAACGTTAACGCAGTCCGAGGATGTGCCGAGGTTGGGGGTGGGGGGGGGGAGCCCACAGGCGTCGCCACAAATTACTAATCCGTACGTCCGTGGGATGTGGGAGCAGACCGGAGCACCCGGAGGAACCCCTTGTAGGCAGAGGCGGGAACCGAACCCCGACAGCGGATCGATGGCGCTGTAAAAGGCGATGCGCAAACCGCTAAGGTACCGTGCCGCCCCAGGCAGAAGGGATGAAGTGCCATTGGTTCAATTAGCTCAGCACAACATTATGGCCGAAGGGCCTGTTCCTCAACTGTAGATGTTCGGGGAAGGTTTTGGAGACAGACGGGGGCCTTAGGGGTCAGGTTAGGGTTTAGGGATAGGGATGTGGAGGGGTTAGAGGTCAGACCTCCGATCAAAAGTCCTGTGACTTGGACATGGGGATGAAGGGCATTCATTGTTGTCAGCCTGTCCCAGGTCAGTGAATGCCCATGGGAGCAGAAGGGCCGGTCAGTGAGCTTGCTCAGAGTTAGGGTTGCCAACTTTCTCACTCCCAAATCAGGGACACTTGTGTTTACCCTGAGAAAGACTACCATGACCATGAAGCCTTGCACGGGCACCTGTGTGCGCATGCGCGTACATGCCCATTTCCCCCCCGCCTACAAATCAGTTTTGGCTTAATCTTCCCAATTCTATTAAGTGAAACTACACTGTACATACATTATTTCTACTTTATATACGCTGCATATTTATCATATCATTCCTGGTTTTACTATATGTTAGTGTTATTTTCGGTTTTATGTGTTATGTGGTATGATTTGTTAGCTTATTTTTTTGGTCTGGGAACGCTCAAAAGTTTTTCCCATATAAATTAATGATAATTGCTTCTTTGCTTTACGACATTTTCGCTTACGAATAGTTTCATAGGAACACTCTACCTTAGCGGGGGAAATACGGGACAAGGGCGGTCCCGTATGGGACAAACCAATTTAGCCCAATATACAGGATGTCCCGGCAAATACGGGACAGTTGGCAACCCTACTCAGAGTGCAAGCCGTGAGGTCCCATTGTCGACTAGTCTGGAGGTCGATACCGAAGATCGAGGCCCAAAGGCCAACCAAAAGTCCGAAAGTTATAGCCCGGTGGTTTGAGCCCTGAGGTCTGGAGGCCCTTCTGGAGAGTGGACACCTGTCTGGGAGCTGGAGGTCTGTGCTGAACTGGACATGTGCCCTGGAGACTGGACACCTGTGCTGGAGCGAACACGTGCCCTGGAGACTGGACACCTGTCTGGGAGCTGGAGGCCCATCCTGGAGCTGGAGACCTGCCTGAGTGTGAGGGTGTGTGGAAGGGAAGAATGGGGCCTGTTTTGTTGCTTGTATTCTCCATTTTGTTGTGTTGTGTGTTGTCGTGCCGAGCTCGAGGGGTGCCGGAATGTGTGGCAACACTTGTGGCTGCCCCCAGCGCATCCTTTGATGCGTTTGTCATTGACACAACTAGTGCATTTCACGACATACACTCAGAGGCTCCTTTAGTAGCTACACCCGTTCGTTAATGCAAACATCTAATCACATGGCAGCAACGCAATGCACAAAAGCACGCAGGCATGGCCAAAAGGTTCAGTTGTTATTCAGACCAAACATCAGAATGGGGGAAGAAACGTGATCGAAGTGACTGTGGAATGACTGTTGGTGCCAGGCAGGGAGGTTTGAGTATCTGAAAAACAGATACTCTCACAAAAGTTTCTAGAGTTACAGAGAATGGTGAGGAAAGACCAAGGAAAACATCCAGTGCATGGCAGTTCTGTGGGTGAAAACACCTTGTTAATGAGAGAGGTCAGAGGAGAACGGCCAGACTGGCTCAAGCTGACAGGAAGGTGACAGTAACTCAAATAACCACATGTTAGAATGGTGGTGTGCAGGAGTTTCTGAACGTACAACACGTCAAACCTTGAAATGGAGGGGCTACAGCAGCAGAAGACCACGTTGAATTCCACTCCTGTACCCAATAAAGTGGTCATTGGGAGTATAGTCCTGTGCAAAGATCTCAGACACATATATGTACGTTGCTAGGGTGCCTAAGACTTTTGCACAGTACTGAATTTGTCAATGTGGAACGGAGAGCGAGTTTTAAATATGGCATGTTGGGAATGGCGAGGGTGGGGCGCTGCGGGAGGGGTGTGGGGGCAGCTGGCAGAGATGTTAAACCTGAAATGGAGTCTGTTTCAGAGACAGTGTAATGGAACGGGTGAGTGGTCTTGAAAGGAGAGGACAGGCCGAACTTGTCTCCTAGAGGGGTTTAGACGAGGGGACTAGATCAGAGTCCAAGATCCTGAAGGGTGGGTGTGGAGGGGGATTGGACCATACAAAATCTGAACAGAATCGGGCCATTCGTCCCATCAAATATGCTAGCCCATTCAACTACGACTGCTTATCGCACATTCGACCTGTAACCGTTAACCCCCTCAGCTGTGTTCAGTTCCGGCCACCCCATTACAGGAAGGATGTGGGAGCTTTAGAGGATTCACAGGGGATTTACCAGGATGCTGCCTGGATTAGAGGGCGTCTCTTATGAGGAAAGGTTGAGCGAGTCCGGGCTTTTCTCTTTGGAGCGGAGGAGGATGATTTGATAGAGGTGTGACAAGACAATAAGAAGCAGAGATGGGTTGGGCAGCCAGAGACTTTTCCCAGAGCATAACTTCAAGGTGCCTGGAAGAAAGAGTAGGGAGGATGTCAGAGAGATTTTTGGACACAGCGAGTGCTGGGTGCTGCCAGGCAGATATATCAGGGACAGTTAAGAGACTCCTAGATACTCCTAGAGAGGTACGTGGCCAAGTGGTTAAGGCGTTCGTCTAGTGATCTGAAGGTCGCTAGTTCGAGCCTCAGCTGTGGCAGTGTGTTTGTGTCCTTGAGCAAGGCACTTAACCACGTATTGCTCTCGTGTCTGTGCGAGGAGTGGCGCCCCTCACAGACTTCCAATCTGCGCCTTGTAAGGCATGAAAATGCCTGATGCAGGCCTCTCATGGTCTGAGTCGACGTTCCCTCCCCTCCCTCCTAGACACGTACATGGATGAAAGAAAACTGGAGGGTTAGATTGATCTTGAAGCAGGTTAAAAGCTCAGCACAACATTAAGGACCAAAGGACCTGTATTGTGCTGTGCAATGTTCAAGATTCAATCAAGAAACTGTCGACCTCCGCTTTAAATACTCCCAGGGACTTGGTCTCCACGGCCATCTGTGGCAATGAATTCCACAGATTCATCACCGTCTGGCTGAAGAAATTCTTCCTCATCTCTGTCCTAAAGGGATGTCCTCGTATTCTGAGGCTGAGCCCTCTGGTCCCAGAGCCTGCCCCTACCCCAGGGCGGCATGGTGGCATCGTGGGTCACACGACGCTTTACAGCACAGGCGACCCAGGGGTTCGATTCCTGCCACTGTCCTGTAAGGAGTTTGTACGTTCTCCCCGTGACCGCGTGGGTTTCCTCCGGGTGCTCTGGTTTCCTCCCACAGTCCAAAGACGTACCGGTCGGTTGGTTAATCGGTCATTGTAAATTGTCCCGTGACTGGGCTCGGATTAAATCGGGGGATTGCTGGGCGGCGCGGCTGGAAGGACTGGGGCCTGTTTCACGCTGTATCTCAATACATAACCAAACAAATAAATAAATACCGGAAACATCTACTCTATCGAGGCTTTCAATATTCAATAGGTTTCAATGAGATCCTCCGCCCGCCGTCCATTCCTTTAAACTCCGGGAGTGCAGGCCCAGAGCCATCAAACACTCCTCATGCATTAACCCTCTCATTCCCGGGATCATTCTCATGAACCTCCTCGGCACTCCCTCCATCCTCCCTTAGATAAGGGGCCCAAAACTGCTCACAATCCTGACCAGGGCCTTATACAGCCTCAGCATCACATCCTGGCTTTTACGTTCTAGGCCTGTGGAAATGGTTGCCGACACTGCCTTTGCCTTCCTCAGCACCGACTCAGCCTGCTGCATGAGGACTCCAAAGTCCTCTGCACCTCTGATTTTGGAATTCCCTCCCCAGCGAGAGCGAGGGGGGACCGGACTGAGAGGTGTAGCGTGCAACACTCCTCATGTGGGTGAACTTGGGGCAAGGGCGTCCCCCACTCAGTGATTGGGGTGGGTGTCTGTCTCACATGGGGGAGATCCCTTCTCAGGAGTGGCTGGAACGCTCTCCCTCGAGGGGATGTGAGAGCGCGGTTTGGGAATGTGGAAGGGGATGGATTTGGAGGGGGATGGGGGAGGTTAAGGTTATCGGGTGGGGGGGTGGTGATGGACAATCAAGAGGGTTATCGTCAGATATTGTAGAGTGGGATAGCAGGGTGTAGAGGTGCTGACTGGCCTCTTCCTGCAGATACAGATAGTTTTCACCGCTCAGTCGTTGAAAACTACAGCACAGAAATAGGTCCTTCGGTCCATCTAGCCTGTGCTGAACCATTTAAACTGCCTACTCTCATTGACCTGACCTTGACCGTAGCCCTCCATACCCCTCCCATCCATGTACCTATCCGAACTTCTCCTAAACTTCGGAAATTGATCCCGTATCCACCACTTTCACTGGCAACTCTTTCCACACTCTCACCGCCCTCTGAGTGACGACGTTTCCACTCATGTTCCCCTTAAACTATTCACCTTTCACCCTTAACCCATGACCTCTGATTGTAGTTCCACCAAACCTCAGTGGAAAAAAGCTTGCTTGCATTAACCCTATCTATACCCCTCATATTTTTGTAAATCTCTGTCAAATCTCCTCTTAATTTTCTACATTCTATAGAATACAGTCCCAACCTATTCAATCTTTCCTTATCACTCAGATCCTCCAGACCCGGCAACATCCTTGTAAATTTCTCTGAACTCTTTCAACCTTATTTACACCTTTCCTGTAGGTAGGTGACCAAAACTGCACACAATACTGCAAATTAGGCCTCACCAATGATCTACACAATTTCAAAACAATTCTGGCAGTGTTTACAGCTCCTGTGCGAGGGGGTTCCTCTGGAGGTGGGGAAAGATCCTGGACTATCTCAGACGGTTAGAGTGCCACAGTTGGGGACTGGAGGGAATAAGGCTTGATCCCAGATGGATCAGGGAGGGCTGTGATGACACATCCCAGCCATATCCCACTGGGAATACTGTGCACTGTTCTGATCTGGTATCACTTTCAGAATACCATGCACAGTTCCGGTCTCCGTATCCCACTGGGAACCCTGTGCACAGTTCCAGTCTCCGTATCCCACTGGGAATCTCGTGCACAATTCCATATTGCATCATTGCATTGCCCCTCCCACAGCACGATCCTCCCTCCTCACCACCCTTCCCACCACAGGGCCCTCCCTCCTCACCACCCCTCCTGAGAAGGCAGTCACCCATACCGGGAGCAGGATACAGTCCTTCTGGGGAGACGGAGAGAGAAAGAGTGTAAAAGAAAAAAAGAGAGGAAGAGGGAGAGGGGAGAGCAGCAGGGAGAGGGAGAGAGAGAAAGGGGGGGAGAGATGGAGGGTGGGGGAGCGAGGCAGAAAGACGGAAAAAGAGAGAGAGAGGGAAAGGAAGGGGGAGAGAGAGAAAGGGAAAGAGGGAGGGAGAGGGAGAGAGGCAGTGGAGAAGCAGAGAGAGAAAAAGAAAGAAGGGAAAAAGAGAGAAAGAGTGAGGGAAAGAGGGAGGGAGAGGGGTTGAGAGAGGGGGGAGGGAGAGAGAGAGAAAGACAGAAAGAAAGAAAGAAAGAAAGAGGGAGAAAGAGAGAAAATAACAGAGAGGGAAAGAAAGAGAGAGAGAGAAAGAAAGGAGTTACTGAAAGAATTTGGGCCAGTGTCGTTGGGAAGTCAGCAGCACACACTCACCAGGAACGCACACAGCATGAAGAAGCTGATGAAGTAGATAAT
Organism: Mobula birostris; assembly: GCF_030028105.1. Classification (NCBI taxonomy): domain Eukaryota; kingdom Metazoa; phylum Chordata; class Chondrichthyes; order Myliobatiformes; family Myliobatidae; genus Mobula; species Mobula birostris. The sequence continues at coordinate 21,461,290 of NC_092398.1, read as the reverse complement.
GGCGAAGTTGCTTCCGCAGGTGAACTCCTCCCCCGGTGCAAAGTCGGACTCCGGGTCACACCTTTTGCCTGGAAGACTGGCCAACATAATCTCCTGCCAGGCCTCTCCCGTCGCACACCTGCCCCAGGCGAGTACAGTGGGAGTTTCAGTACATCCTGATCCCGATGCCAGTCCCAATCCACAGATCCGGCGCAGGTTGATGGGGTGGTTGAGAAGGCGTTTGGTGTGTTGGCCTTCATTAGTCAGGGGACTGAGTTGAAGAGCTGTCAGGTAATGTTGCAGCTCTATGAAACAGTTGGACCACACTGCAGAATTAGGTTTACCATCACAACGTATGTCGTGAAATTTGTGGTCTTGCAGCAGCAGTACAGTGCCAAGACATAAAACAGACTAAAATTTACAAAGATAAATACTTTGTTCCCAGACTGAACATCACCAATAGCCCACTCTGATCCAACCACGTTGTCATCAAGGCCAGGAAAACTCAACAACGTCTCTACTTCCTCTGGAAGCGGAAAGAATCCATCATGTCCCCATTGACCCTCACCAATTTTCACTGACACACCACAGAAAGCATCCTATCGGGATGGATCACGGCTCGGCACGGTAACCGCTCTGCCCGAGACTGCGAGAAACCGCAGAGAGTGGTGGACACAGCTCAGCACGTCACGGAAACCAGCCTCCCCTCCACGGACTCTGTCTGCACTTCCCTCCGTCTCGGTAAATCAACCAGCAGAATCAAAGACCCCTCCCACCCCAGACATTCTCTTCTCCCCCCTCTCCCATCGGGCAGAAGATACAAAGGCCTGAAAGCACCTCCAGAGTCTCGAGCAGACCTCCTGTACGATAAGATGGACTCTTGGCACCACAATCAACCTCGGTGTGATCTTGCACCTTATTGTTTACCTGCACTGCACTCTCTCTGTAACTGTGACACTCTACTCTGCATTCTGTTATTGTTTGACCTTGCTCTGCCTCAATGCTCTGTGTAATGATCTAATCTGTATGAACAGTGTGCAAGACACGATTTTCACTGTACCTGAGACAATAATAAAGCAATTCTAAATCCAAGTTCCTCTAGGCTACCGTAACTCCTGCCCGATGGTAGTGACAAGAAGATGACATGTCCCAGACGGTGAGGGTGCTTGACGGATGCCAACCAGGACAGGCTTTCGATGATTGTAGACCGGATATTGAACTTTTTACTGTTGGACTTCGGCCATATTCCACTGAGATACAACACTGGCGGCACGGGAGGTCATTCCCGCCTGTGGCCATTGAACTTACAGCTCCTCCCGTGGAGGGGCAGACAACCTGAGCCAATAGACTGGTCCTGGACTTACTTTCCATCTGGCATAGTCTGCATTTTGTTGTTTGATTGTTTGTGGTTTTTGTATTGTTATATTTATGCTCTATTCCTGGTTGGTGCGGCTGTAACGAAACCCAATTTCCCCCGGGATCAATATATATCTATCTATCTATCTATATTCGTTCCAAGGAACCTGATGTTCTCAACCTTCTGGACCTCAGTACCGTTATGTCCATAGGAATGTGTGCACCGCCAAACGTGTCTCCCCCCCCCCCCCCCCCGCGCCACCTTCCTGAAGTCAATGACCTGCTCCTTTGTTTTTGCTGACCTTGAGGGATAGGTTGTTGTCATAACGACATGACGACCTGAAGAACTAAATTCTTCAGGTCAGCGAATATTGATGAGCCAAGGGCGATCGAAGCAGATGGAGCAAAGGTCTTTGCTCTTCAAAGTTCAAAGTAAATTTATTATCAATGTACGTATATGTGACCCTGTATACCGCCCTGAGATTAATTTTCTTGCAGGATTTCACAGTAGATACCTGCTGTGCAGTCGAAGGACTGGAGGCAGCCATTTTGTGAGACTGTTCTTGCAGCCACCATTTTGTGAACTGTTCAGAGTATCAAAGGTTTCTGGGAGAAGGAAGGAGAATAGGATTGAGAGGGATAATAAATTAGCCATGAAGACTCGATGGGCTGAGTGGCCTAATTTTACTCCTATGTTTTATGGTTTTTAAGGTCTTAAACTGAATTAGTTCTTGGTCATGGATGGGCCAATCAGTATTCATTGTATCTGTATTTTACACAAGAAAGTCTGCAGATGCTGGAAATCCAGAGCAACACACATAAAATGGTGGAGGAACTCAGCAGGTCAGGTAGCATCTGTGGAAATGAATAAATGGTCAACGCTTCAGGACTGGAAAGGAAAGGGAAAGATGCCAGAATAAAAAAGTTGGGTAGGCCGAGGGGGAAGGAGAACTGATAGATTGCTTGGCGAAGGCAGGTGAAGATCAAAGAAGGTGTGGATCCATTGACCTCCAGGCTATTGGCTCCTGGTTATTGGTTTCCTCTGTGCCACTCTGTTAAAGTTAATACACCTTGTGACAGGTCCCTTAGGATGCTGACCCAGGTCAGTCAGATGTGTCCGAGCCAACGAAATCGGAAGACAGCAGACTGAGCTCATCAGGAAAGCGATAAGAATGGAGGATTTCTGGAGGACAGGCAGCAACAACCCCGTGGAGGCCACTCAGTGCAGAAGTGATGTCCCCACACCAGAAACGTGAAGCTTGTATTGGGATTAAGGGAAGACCCTGGCCAGTGTAGACTCCCTGTGCAACAGGATCTTCGATTTCCACACTGGCAGACCCCAGTCAGTTCGGTTTGGCAACAACACCTTTTCCACAATCTCCTTCAGCACAGGCACTGCACAAGGCCCCCTGCTCTGCTCGCTTTACACTTCGGACTGTGTGGCTAAGCACAGCTCCATTGCCAAATTCAAGCTTGCTGATGACAGCACTGTCGTCGGCCAAATCAAAGGCAGTGAGGAAGCAGCAGATGGGAGAGGGATTGAAATTCTGGCTGAGTGGTGCCACAACAACAGCCTCTTCCTCGACGTCAGTGGTCGCACAACCAGGACTTGTGATATGCACCGTCTGCTCATACAACCATCCGCCACCTGCTCCCATAGCTTCACGCGACCCAGATCAGTGGGGAGGGGGATTGGTGGGGTTAAGTACATACGACACCTTGCCCAAGGGTGACCTGCAGGCTAGCGGAGGAAAGGAACACCTTACACCTTCTTTGGTAGAGACCCATCTCCCACATGTATTTAGTCTAGTAAATTCAAATGTAGATTGTTAACTGAGCCAATTTATCTGTCAGTAAATACCAATTCTCTCTGTGACCAACTAACCACTATTATTGAGGATTAATACCTGTAACCCTCCAAGAGGACCTCAACCTCATTGTACGGTTTGGAGGCTTGCATGCCTCAACGACCCAGAGAGCTGTGTTGGCTGGAGTCAGGGCTTTATGGGTCACCAGTGCCTGACAGGTCAAAGGGTAGAGGCCAGACTGAGAGTGGTCCACCAATTCTTCCAGGTTCGGGGGTTCATCAGGGCTAACAAACCCGACTGGTCAGACAAAATTGTATCGAACGAAGAATCCTTCTCCATCTGAGTGTGACGGTATTCCTGAGTCTCCACCCGGGACTTGCGTGTCTGACAGCAGTGAAAACCGAGAGGACGATGAAGGAAGCCCTGAATGGCAGCAGAGATGGAGGTCCCTCATTGCTGCTCTAAACACCAACAGTGTAATGGGCAGAAAGTAAGAAACACCTATAACAACCACATCACTAGGGACTCCATTTCCTACCTCTCCTCTGACTCGTCATCACCAGAGATACGACCCACTACGGTGAGTGCCGTCTGCAAACTTGCAGATGGAGTGAGAGCAGAAACCGCTGAATCATTCAAAGATTAAACAGGGAATTGGTAGGTTTACATTGATTTTGTTGAGCATCTTTGTTCTACTGTGAATGCCTGGAAGAAAACGAATCTCAGGGTAGGGCATGGTGACTTTGTACTTTGTTAATAAACTTACTTTGAACGTTGAAACTGCTGAATCATTGAAAGGTCAAGACCATAAGACATCGGAGCCAAATAAGGCCCATCGAGTCTATCATGGCTGATTTATTATCCCTCTCAACCCCATTCTCCTGCCTTCTCCCCTTTGACACACCCCGTCTAATCAAGAACCTATCAGCCTCTGCTTTAATATACAATGACCTGGCCTGCACTGCCGTCTGTGGCAATGAATTCCACAGATTCACCAACCTCTGGCTAAAGAAATCCCTCCTCATCTCTGCTCTAATTGGACGTCCTCCTATCCTGAGGCTGTGCCCTCTGGTCTGCGACTCTCACAGATCGGAAACATCCTCTCCACGTCCACTCTATTTTAATATTTGACAGGTTTCAATGAGATACTCCTTCATTCTTCCAAACTTGAGCGGGTACAGGCTCAGAGCCTTTTTACACTCCTCGTACATTAACCCTTTTATTCCCAGAATCGTTTTCATGAACTTCCTCTGGACCCTCTCCAATGCCAGCACGTCCTTTCTAAGATAAGGGGCCCAAAGCTGTCCACAATATGCCAAGAGCTGTCTGACCAGTGCCTTATAAAACCTCAGCATTACATCTTTGCATTTAGATTCCAGAATCAGAATCAGGTTTAATACCACCAGTGAAATTTACGACAGCAGCACAATGCAAAAAAAAACCCTATGAATTACAGGAGTTTGGTGGTGTTCACAGGTTCAATGTCCATTCAGAAATCGGATGGCTGAGGGGAAGAAGTTATTCCTGAACCTCTGAGGGTGTGCCCTCAGGCCCCTGGACCTCCTCACTCAAAATTAATGCTAACATTGCATTTGCCTTCCTTACCAGGTGAGTGTGACCAGCTGACGGATGTTAAGTTGTATGTCAGCAGGGCACGCCATGAATTTACACTCCATCGCAAGAGATAGTGGCGCGTGGCCAAGTGGTTAAGGCGTTGGACTAGCGATCTGAAGGTCGTGAGTTCGAGCCCCAGCCGAGGCAGCGTGTTGTGTCCTTGAGCAAGGCACTTAACCACACAGTGCTCCAGTCCACCCAGCTGGGGGTTAACCTCGCGATAGACTGGCGTCCTATCCGGGGGAGAGTCTCGTACTCTCAGTTGCTTCACGCCATGGAAACCAGCATAAGCAACGGCCTGGTGGGCCTTTAAGGCTCAGGACAGACTTTAAATTTAACTAGCACTCCCACCAACTCCTCACCCTGGTACTCCCCGACCTGTTGCCCTCAGTACCTGAAGAGGAGGAGGACGGCCTGGGGGAACGTCTGAAAGTTGTTGTTCATGTTGATTGCTGTGTTCTCCTGTAAGGCGATCTTCCCGAAGGTCTGTGGGGAGGAGTGAGGGGTGGGGGGGGTGATAAGGAGATGTTTAAGGGATCAGTTAGACCATTCGGCCCATCCTCACTGCTGTGCTAACCCACAGTTTTACAAAAAATATTTATTTTTATTTGGAGATACAGCACAGTAACAGGCCCTCCGGCCCAATGAGACTGTGCTGTCCGATCACTCCCATGTGACAATGAACCCACCAACCGGTATGTCTTTGGACTGTGGGAGGAAACCAGAGCTCCCGAAGGAAACCCACACGGCCACGGGGACAACGTACAGACAGCAGCGGAATTGAACTGGGGCCACTGGTAGCACAATAGTCATTTGGCCCAGCTAAATGGTCCCAGAAGAGCACGAGATAAAATAGGCGATCCCTCCTCGCCGCCCCTCCCATAGGGTGACGCCCCCTCCTCACCGCCCCTCCCATAGCGTGACGCTCCCTCCTCGCCTCCCAGCCTGCAGCGTGGTGATCGCTCTTTGCAATTTACCTGCATTCCAATCACTGCGTAGATGAAGAATATCATAGCGATTAACAGAGCGACATATGGCAGGGCCTGTAGCAGGAGGGAGGAGGGGAGAGGGAGAGTGGGGAGGGAAAGTAAAGAGAGAATGGCAAAGAGATGGAAAGAGGGAGGACAGCGAGGGGGGAGTGAGAAATAGGGAGTGGGAGATGGAGGGAGGGTGGATAGGAGAGAGAGCAGGATGGAGAGGGAGAAGGAAGGTAGAAAGGTTGGGAGAGGGGAGATGAATAGACAGGGTGAGAGATTTTCACTGACACAGAATCATCCAGAACAAAGGCAGGCCCGTCGACTTATCGAGCTTGTGATACCATTTCATTCCCTCCCACATTCCCCCCCCATTCCCACATTCACCCCACATTCCCTCCCACATTCCAGGTTGAACTCATTGCCCACACACAAGAGGTGGTGTGGGTCTGAGGGTGTATCAGTCCCTCTCTGGTTCTGACGAGGCCAGAGGTCTGATGGAGGGTGTGTAGTTTCCGTAAGGAGGTTCTATACGTCTCCTAGTGGAATGGCTGGGGTTTTCCTGGGTGCTCTGGTTTCTTTGCACTGTACAGGGCAGCTTAGCTGATGGTTGTAAATTGTCCTGTCATTAGGTTTGGGTTAAATTGGGACTGGCCGGAGGTCACTGCGATAGCTACTCTGTGGGGCATCGTTAAATAAATTAATTAATCTCAATACACTCTCACTATATGATGTCAGGATTCCAAACCCAGCCCGAACGCTACTCCTTAGCTCTCCATGTTTATGAGTTAGAGATTCCCGGCAGCCAGTAGGGAGTGAGGAGGGGGGCTGCTGCATTTCTTGGAACAGGTTAGGTGCACATCCTGGGACATTTCCCTTAAACTGACCAGGAATATCTTCCCATGGCTGCATTCGGAATAGAGAGCCAGGATCTGAAGCCCAGGTCAATCAAACTGTAAAAATGCTCTCTCCCTTTCCATCTCCTCTCTCACGCTCTTTGATGTTTTCTATCTCTATCTCCCTTCCCTCGTTCTCTAAATATCCCACAATCTCTGAGCACCTCTATCACAACACCGTCCCATCACACACACCCGGGGTCAGACACAGAGTGAAGCTCCCTCCACACCGTCCCATCACACACTCCCGGGGTCAGACAGAGTGAAACTCCCTCCACACCGTCCCATCACACACTCCCAGGGTCAGACACAGAGTGAAACTCCCTCCGTACCGTCCCATCACACACTCCCGGGGTCAGACAGATTGAAACTCCCTCCACACCGTCCCATCACACACTCCCGGGGTCAGACACAGAGTGAAACTCCCTCCACACCGTCCCATCACACACTCCCAGGGTCAGACACAGAGTGAAACTCCCTCCGTACCGTCCCATCACACACTTCTGGGGTCAGACACAGTGTGAAGCTCCCTCTACTTCGTCCCATCACACACCCTCCGGGTCAGACACAGAGTGAAGCTCCCTCCGCACCATCCCATCACACACTCCCGGGGTCAGACACAGAGTGAAACTCCCTCCGCACCGTCCCATCACACACTCCCGGGGTCAGACACAGAGTGAATCTCCCTCCGCACCGTCCCATCACACACTCCCGGGGTCAGACACAGAGTGAATCTCCCTCCACACTGTCCCATCACACAATCCTTGGATCAGGCACCGTATTAATTTCCCTGTTCACCATCACACCACTCATTCCCAGGGTCAAACATAGAGTGAAACCTCCTCCACAGCGTCCCATCACACTCTCCCGGAGTCAGAAACAGAGTGAAACTCCCTCCGTACCGTCCCATCACACACTCCCGGGACGGGGTGGGGGGGGACACACTCAGCTGAACTCTGACCTGGAAGGACTTGATGAAGGTCCAGAGCAGGGTCCGAATCCCTTCGCCCTTGCTGAGCAGCTTCACTAGACGCATCACTCGGAAGAGGCGGAAGAAGGTGATGGAGATGCGTGAACTGTCCTCCGAACTCTGGGTGGGGAAAGGGCGAAGGTCAGAGCGGGGAGGGGAGTTGGGTCCGGGATTAGAAAGGTTCCCGGTCCAGACATCAGATACATATGGCGTTTGCAACCCCTTACACTGGTTCCGAGGGAGCGCCGCGCTGCGGGAGGGATAGTGAGGAGGGAGTGCAATGGGAGGGGAAGAGAGGTGGAACTTCACGTGGTGGGAGAGGTGGCGAGGAGGGAGTGCTGTGCTACTGGGGAGGTGGTGAAGAGGGAGCACTGTGCTGTGGGAGAGGCAGTGAGGCGGAGGGAATTCCATGGGGTGGGAGGGGCGTTGAGGAGGAAGCATCACGCTGCAGGAGAGGTGTAAGGACAGGGGACTGTGGGAGGGGCAGCAAGGCGGGAGCATCGTGCTGCAGGAAGGAGCTCTACTCTGTGGGAGGAGAAGTCAAGTGGGAGCATCACCCTCTGATGCTCCATTGAGACAGCAGTCCGGGATGGGCCAAATTGATTCGGGACGTCGGGGGTGGAGAGCCCCACGGCCAACAACGGCAAGAAGCGCACTGCAGATTCCCGTCGCGGTGTCCCGCCATGCGAATACACCCGCGACGGTCACAGGGACCCCACGCCAATGCAGCCGTGACTGGCCGAGAGGTGCGGGCGGCGAGGGAGGTCCCGAAGTTGGGGGGGGGGGGGTAACCCAATACCAGTCGCTGAGCCCGACAACAGGGTATCCCACGGGGTGACTCAGAGGGTCTATGACAGCGCCGGGCGCAAGGTTTACCTCCCCGAGGTGCCCGCCGTTCTGGAGGAGGAGATGATGGAAGACAGCAGGTGATTCCGTGGATGATGGATGTGTCACAACGATGGTGGTGAGAGACAAATACGATGGAATTTAGCACGACACAACATCAGTATGAAGTTCACGGCGGCAGATTAAACAGTGGACACACATGACGTGAGAAGGTTACAGAACAGATCCGATCCGGGAGTTTGGCGGGGGGGGGGTTTATATATAGGATAGATCCCTGGGAGTGGGTTACAGACTGGGATCTAATCCAGGGATTCAGGGGGTTTATATATAGAATAACAGATCCCCGGGAGTGGGTTACATGCTGTGATCTAATCCAGGGGTTTGGGGGGGTGGTTATATATAGAATAACAGACCCCCAGGAGTGGGTTACAGGCTGGAATCTAATCCAGGGGTTTGGGAGTTTATATATAGAATAACAGATTCCCAGGAGTGGGTTATAGGCTGGGATCTAATCCAGGGGTTTGGGGGTTTATATATAGAATAACAACAGATCCCTGGGAGTGGGTTACAGGCTGGGATCTAATCCAGGATACTCACATTGATCTCAGTAACTGCGATATCAACGACACTTCCCACCACAATCAAAGCATCAAAGGTGTTCCAGGCATCAACAAAGTAATGCTGTGTCCACGTAGTTATGGGAGGGAGAGGGGGAACGAGGGTGGAGAAGGGAAACGAGGGTGGAGAGGGGGGGGAGAACAGGATTGGAGAGGGGGAATGTGGTTGGAGAGGGAGGGAGAGGGGGAACGAGGGTGGAGAGAGGGGAGAACAGGATTGGAGAGGGGGAATGTGGTTGGAGAGGGAGGGAGAGGGGGAACGAGGGTGGAGAGAGGGGAGAACAGGATTGGAGAGGGGGAATGTGGTTGGG